>NC_050176.1:14180782-14233282 GCF_008315115.2 Sander lucioperca
GGTGAGAGCGAGAGAGAGAGAGAGAGAGAGAGAGAGAGAGAGAGAGAGAGAGAGACAGACAGACAGACAGAGAGAGAGACAGACAGACAGACAGACAGACAGGTGCACGGCAACAACAGTATTGACAATGGCAGTCAAGCAGGACCATGGCAGGAGGCTCCACTAGGATCGATGAGAACCTGTGAGACGAGAAAGCACAAGAACTCCGGGGAAGAAGTGAAGTTAGTAACATGCATTAATGGGACATGAATGTGTGCAGAGAGAGAGAGGAAGAGAGGAGCTCAGTGCACCATAGTCTAGGCCCATAGCAGCATAACTAAGGGATGGTTCAGGACTCACCTGATCCAACCCTAACTATAAGCTTTATCAAAGAGGAACGTCTTAAGCCTACTCTTGAATGTGGAGAGAGTGTCTGCCTCCCGAACCACAACTGGAAGCTGGTTCCACAGGAGAGGAGCTTGGTAGCTGAAGGCTCTGGCTCCTGTTCTACTTTTAGAGACTATAGAAACCACAAGTAGCCCTGCATTCAGAGAAGGTAGTGTTCTAATGAGGTAATAGGGTACTATGAGCTCTTTAAGATATGAAGGGGCCTGACCATGAAGAGCTTTATAGGTGAGGAGGAGGATTTTAAACAGACAGCAGCTCTGCTTGCTGGTCCCAACTCTGGGTTGGCTCTTTTGATTGAAAAAGTTGCCTACCCCTGGGTGTAGTTTCAATGTTCACACATCTTTATTCATTCAAGTGTATGAGTGACAGAGCAAGTGATATAGCCAGTAGTTCTCAAACTTTTTACACAGAGTACCACCTCAAATAATATTGGGCTCTTAGACTACTAACACCATCATAGACCTTTCTGGGTACCACCAAGATAAAGGATTTAATATAACAAGCCATATGATGCTCTCATTTGTTTGACATTCCACATGCAAATACTCACAACATCAGGTTGAGGTGCATCCTGAGACAAGTCCATTGGCAGGTTGTCTTCCGCTCTTCTAGAGGTGGTTGTGCTTCTTGTTGCTACCAGCTAAAATAAACATAAGTAAAGACGTTTTGAGTGTCTAAAATGTGCTGTAATAAACAACACATTATATAACTTGTAGTAACAAAAACTAAAGTGACATTTAATCACATATTGATATATCAATCTTATACACCTTGAATTATTGTTGGTCAATGATACACATACTTTGAAGATGAGCTGGAAAGTTGAAAATGGTTGGCACAACACCATCTTTAAGCCGGACAGTCTGCCCCGTTCTGTCAAAGTCCTCACTCCTGAAGTGCTCACTGCAGAGCAGTGTCCCGTCAGAGACAACAAAACCGTCCCTTCTTAGGGAAAGTTCCCACTGCCTCCTCATCTTTCCGGTTTTGGGAAACCTTAAAAACGTGAGAAATGTACCCAGATATATAAATTATTGTCAACATTTCCAACCCTTTTTTCCTTCTTTCAACATTAACGGTAAGGACAAAAATACACACCTAAATTATCATATGTTTGGGGTAATTGTATTTATGCATGTGTGCATGTATGCATCATGTATGCATGTATGTACTTTAGAATAAGACAACCACACTAAACTAGTTATAAAAAGGTGTCCAAAAGAAACATTCAGCGATTGTGTAAACAAACTTCTAAAAAGCCTTGGGTCAACAACAATCTTGTTACTATACTATTATGTCATAGCCCTGCTGTTCCTGTGTAACAGGACCTGTATTGTACATACATCCACTAAGTAACTAACGATTATCCCAAATATCATCATAATATTGTCATATCTTACAGGTGAAAGGCGATCCCACGGGCTCTCGTTTTGAGACTCCGGCGATTGGAGCATCCGTAGGCTGCACAAAAGTCTGGCATCTTCTCTTATAAAGACAGCAATTTCCTGTATCATAATGTAAGATGTTTTTAACGAACCAAACCGATTGGAAATCATGTGCAACTTAAGTTATATTGAAAAGAAAGACCAATTCTGCCCTCCCAATGATGTAAAATTGCTGGGTAGCAGCTAAACTGTAACGTTAGCTGCTACTAGGTCTCACTCAAAGCTTCTTGTTATTAGCTAGCTAGGCTAATAACTACAACCACACTCACAGCTTCTTGTTATTAGCCAGCTAATAACTACAACCACATCCACAAAGATTGTAATTTAGACAAAAGATTAGTGATCTCAGCCTTGATGACTTGTGCAAGAAGTCGTGATACACAACTGTGCTGCACGATTAAGTTGTTTTTTGGAAAAGAAAAGCTGCAATTTCAAAATGTTCAGGCATCCAGAATTATAGCCACGTTAATAACGTTTGTAAGAAACCAAACCGTTTGTAAATCCGTCAAGATTTCAGCGAGATAAGAGTATTTGTGTTTGTGCAGATCACTCACCTTACATCAGGTACCACAGAGCCCACCAGAAAGCTTGCCTGTGACAAGATGGCCGCCGGTGATGACGTTAGAGACTCCGCTGTAAGACATCTAGCCTTTATTATGTATATCTATGGCTGCAGCTACGTACTACAAGCGTCCCATGAGCTAAAACGGCAGTTGTCGGGGCAAGTTTTAGAGTGCCTTTGTGCCTCTTAACAGACACAAAATGCAATTAATATGTCTGTGCCACATGAACACGGCCCTTACGTGTCAACAAGATGTGTTTTCAACTCAGACATTGTTTAAATTCACCTACCCATGTCCTTGTCTCGATCCTGCCGGTAGCTAGCTTGCCCTGCTAGCTGATAGCCGTTAGCTGCTAGCTGCCGTCGGGTGAGTGTATTCAGACAGGCTTCTGTGATAATCATCCCAATAACAGTCCACGGAGCGGCGGTGGTGTGGCTATGTCCTCCAGATGACAGGTCATGTCACATCTTTAAGTGTATTCCCCCTTAAAAAAAACAGTAGTGCAGTAGTAGCTGTTAGCTGCTAGCTGCCTTCCGGTGAGTGTGTAAAGCCAAGCTTCTGTGATAATCATCCTAATAACAATCCACGGAGCGGCGGTGGTGTGGTGGATGTCCTGCATAGGACAGATCATGCCTTCGCAGCAAAAAGTTTAGATTATTTCCCCCTCAAAAATAGGTAATTGAGCACTGTAGTAGTTATGACCATATCAGTGACTATGTAACTACATGGAAACGGGATAAACAATGTCTGTGGCTTGCACAGTAATAGCGTTACTGAAGCCTAGCTGTAGCCTCGTGCTGTCTCCTGGGAATACAGTTGTAGCAGGAAAAGGTAAACAGTAGTGTGCAGATCGGAGTGTAGTGTGTGAAGAGTGAAGAGCGGAGTTGTTTACACGGGAAGAAGCTTGGAGTAACGTAACTATGGAGAATATAGCAGATATACAACCCACGGAAGAGCCTTTTGAGTTTGATGGTCGTCCTTATTTATTCGAACCAGAGTATACAGACGAAGAACTAGCCTCACAAGAGTTGGAAAGAACGAGACAGACAGAGGGGCAACAGGCAGATGAACTTGCTGCTCCAAGCGCAAGCTAAAGCTAGCCTTCAGTAACTGGAGGACATAGCAACACCACCGCCGCTCCGTGGATTGTTTTTGGATTGCCTGGCTGAATATACTCACCAGAGGGCAGCTAGCAGCTAACAGCTACTACCGTACTACTGTTTTTTTAGGGTGGGATTACACTTCAAGACGTGACATGACCTGTCCGCTCCGTGGATTGTTATTGGGATGATGACTTTTGTTTTAACTTACAGTTTTTTCCAATTGCTAAAACACAATTTTGACTGAATCACATCTTTAGTATGCTTTGCCATAATACTAAAATAGTTCAAATTGTAGAACATTCGTCAGATTGTTCACATGCACAGACCTTATCATGGTCATTGCATTTCTGTGCGTGATTTTTATTTTTTTATTCTTATGTATGTGTGATATATGTGTGTATATGTAGGCCTGTCGCGATAGTCAATAAATCAATTAATCGCACGTTAAAAAAAATTAGCTCGATAATTTTTCGGCTGCGATAATTTCCATTTGCATGCTTGTTTGTTTTCATTGTCTCTCTCTCTCTCTCTCTCTCTCTCTCTCAAAGAGACTGGAGGACCACTCTCGGTTCCTTAGCGTAACGAGGAGTGAAACCTCTTGTGAGTCGTATTGTCTTTGTGTGGAGGCGGGACTCCTGGCGGAGAGAGAGAGAGAGAGAGAGAGAGAGAGAGAGAGAGAGACAGAGAGACACAGAAAATGCGAGTAGTTGGCGCGGGGTTTTCCGCAGCACTTTGCCGTTAAGGCGCCGTCAAAAAAAGAAGACGTATATGAGCGATATCCGCCTCGTTACTCGGCGTCCGGTTTTCTCCCTTTCATTCCAAACCACGCAGTTGAAAACCTGCAGGTGGAGGCGGTGGAGACAGGCACGGACATAAACGCCGCTGTGGACTTGTCAGTCTTGCAAGCGGTTTCAGGAAAGTTGCTGTATGTGTCCGACAATGCACAGAACATTAACCGGTACAAGCCTACAGCTGTCAGTGTGTCAGAGGCTCCCGGACGGTGAACTGAGACTCCGTTACCTGCTTGTCAAAAATCGCCACTTAGTAGCTAATAAATTAGCCTAAGGTAAACGCTAGCTATCAGTAAACAGAAGTGACGTGGTGGCTGGCGTCTGTTTGTGTGTGTGTGTGTGTGTGTGTGTGTGTGTGTGTGTGTGTGTGTGTGTGTGTTGCCCCGCGAAGCTCCGACCTGCAGAGGAGCAGAAGAAAGTATAGCTGCACCTTCGCCAAAATGAAGACTGAAAAACAGAACTATTTTGGTACAAACATTTACTCGCCATGTGGCAGATAGTCACATAGAAATAGATAGATATAATGTATTATTTAAATTTAATATTTAGTGTTTAATAAATAATTGTTAAATGCAGTACAGAGTCTGTAGTCTATCACAAACACTCGACTAATGATGCAAACATTTGACAGCCAGTATGAATTACCTGGGAGAACATACGTGTCACAAACAGCAATTCCACAACTGTACAACGCCGTGAAAGACGACATACTAAAGGAGATCAAAGACATATTGTGGATATTTAAAATGTCTTCCAGTTCCAGTGTTAAATATTCTTTAGAAATAAAAGTTTATTGATCTTTGAAAAGGTGTACCTGCATTATTATGTCATTATCATTATATTAGATGAAAATGGTCTCAGAACGACAATATTATCGTTTATCGCAATAATTTCTGGGACAATTTATCGTCCAGCAAAATTTGTTATCGTGACAGGCCTATGTATATGTGTTTGTTGTGTTAAGGTTGTCTAAGCTACTGGATCCTAAAATTTCCTTCGGGATGAATAAAATATCTATCTATCTATCTATCTATCTATCTATCTATCTATCTAAATATTTGCAGATACACACACATGCTGTTGAAACATTTATGTTTTTATTTTTAACCAAACAAGTCAATGCAACATATGCACAGCAGATATATTTACATAGGACTGAACAAAAATATGCTCACAACAAACAGTAAACTGAAAAAGAAAATTGCAGGAAAAATATATAGAAAAAAAAGAGGTGCTCACATGTGGTCTTTTTATAGTGCTTACTTCCTGATTGAAGTGGTAACAATTAAGCATTGAGGTGTTTGGCCAGGTGGCGCATATGTTGGCCAATTAGCTCATGTAGTGTCATTTTGAATGGCAGTGTTTTGAAATGGCAAACATGTGACTTGCTGTCAGATTGTTGTGTCTTATGCAGAGAACCGTGTTCAGTGCATTTAAAAAGTGCCATTTCGACTTGCAAAATGTGGGTAAAGCAGAAAATGTGTTTAGACTTTTGGAGACTTGAGAAGAGGTTTTGCTCTCTGTGTGTCAGTTTAAATAATTGTGCTATGCATGTCATTTTAGTGTGTTAGCAATTGGAAAAAACTGTAATGTATCTCTTGCATATTTAAAAGTACAGCATATCTTTACTTCCACAAAAAGTTGACTTCTAAACTATTAGAATATATTAGATTATATTTAGAATGTTGCATGTTGAGGTTGTGGTTAATTGTTGTTGGGTACAACTACTGGATGCAGCAACTGTCTCATCTACCCACTTGTATTGACTAAATGGAGTTTGTGCAATACTGTATGTCAAAAATGGGACTAGAGCTCTGCCATCTCCAAATGGATTGGCAAGAGACCATGGTAAGACTGAGATGACACTTTCTGCTATTTGCCTCCTCAACTGCAAACCAAAAACACAAAATAAGCCTGTAGGATCAGTCGAGAGTATTTGCTAAGAGCTCCTTATGTTCCAAAATTCTAGATTGGACACTTCAATTTAGGCAAGTCTTATTGTTGAGCCGAACAAGCTGCAGTTTTGTTATGTTTTTTTTTTGTTTTTTGTGAAGACAGCAGTCAGTTTTAAAGAGCTGCAGACTGAGCAATGCAAGAGGGAATAATGTTGGTTCTTAGCAATGCAGTTTTACGTGTCTGTTCTCCACCAAGATGATGAACACATCATAAGAACACACTGGTCGTTCTTGATGCTTATAATTGGACCTGGGATTGGATTTTCTGGTATCTATCAAGCCAGTGTAGCAAAGCTATTGTAAAACTTTCAAAGGAGAAAGCACAGTATGCGCTTGAAGCATTTGATAACAAATATGAATGGAGTTGAATGATGGGGCTGACAAAATTGAGTTTTTATGTCTCTCCAGACGAGCTGGGGAAGAGACAGGTAGGATGTACTTTCTGCTTCACAATAAGTACCTCTGAGACTGAGGAGGGACTCTTTTCATAAGTTATAATTAGTGGTGTAACGGACCATAGTTGATCCGTGGCCGGTACGTATCAACACCCACGGTTCGGAATGCATGTGAACCGCGGATCAATTGCAAAGTTTAACCATAGTAATAGTGTGTGTGAAATGCATTTTTACTGTTGCTGTTACTTAAAGTAAGCAGATAAATCTCTGAATCTATGAAGGGTTGCCGTGAAAAAGATACAGGCAACGAAATGTTCACTTCACGTGAACGGCGCATGTTAAATTCCGGTGCTTATACAGCACCGGTGCCTTAACAAGCGGTATCTAACGCAGAATTCGGTGTAAAGTGTGTCTGTATTTCACTGTAGAGGATTCCAACACCGGGACGTACAACAGTCTGCTGCTAAAGCTAAGAGCTAAACGACTCAAACTAGCACTTGGTCACTGTGTTGTCAACCTCGAGGTGCATTCATATTATTCGTTATTGTAAAATACCCTTTTCTCATCTGTTTTTGACGTTTACCCGCAATTTACTGGGGAAAGAAGTAATACTTGTTGAAAGTTAATGTTATTACATTTTTAATAAATCATTTAAATTCCCCTTTTTTGGTGCGGAACCGAAAATGTATCCGATCCGTGCCTCAAAACCGCGATCTGATCCGAAACCGTGAGTTCTGTGATCCGTTACACCCCTAGTTATGATGATGGGGTTATACTGGCACATCCATGCAGGTGTTACAAACTAGGGCTGGGACGATATGCTTTTGCCCCGATTTGATTCTTTCACAATACTTAAGTGCCGATTCTATCTGTATTGGTTTTTGAAGCATTGCGATTCGATAGTGTTGAGTATTGCGATTTTCTTTTCCTTCTTCAAAAAAACTAAAGTTGAATAATACACTTCTAGAAACAATATATCATGAGACATTTCTAACAACTAATTGTTTTCTAAATAGATTGCACATCACATGTCAGTCAGTCAGTCAGTCTGACATTTATTTCATTTGTAAAGTAGGACATAACATGTATTTTCTGCCTTTTCTGCTTTAGCTCTGTTTAGATGGAAATGGATATGATGTAGTCGCCGTCTGCGGTACCGTATAAACAGAAAATATGTAGGTGAATCATTAAAAAAATATTGATTCTGGGGAAAAGAATCGGTTTTAAAATTGTCACAAAAAATCACTACACATACGATTCCCCCCCACCCCTATTACAAACTGTAGCTAACAGTTGAAAGTCACAAGACATGCAACATTATGGGCAAAATAAGCCTCAATGTCTTTGTCTTAGGAGCTTTAGCGGTTGTTTGAACCTGGGTTGTTTGTTTGGGTGGATCAGCATGGCGTGATTTGCCGACTGATAAGTAATTGACTTGTAGGTAAGGAGGATGAAGCTGCATCTAGTTATCTTGCAGGGCTGAATGTTTTCCTTGATGTCATCAGACACAGTCTTAACTCGAGGAACTGGTTTTCTGATTATACTACTGGATAATCATATGATAATCTAAAATCATCAAGAGCGTTATTATCTGTTGGTGAATAAACAGGTTTTACAAGGATTTCCGTTAAAGTGTAAATTTGATGCTAGAAGATGACAGTAAATCTGACTTCATGTACTGTACACCACAAAATCAGCTCAGTTGTTTCTTAAATGAGGGACCACGGTGCCTTTTCTGCCCTGGATCAACACCACCTTGAAGTTTACATCTTACATCTTAGATCTTTGACTTTTTTTGTGTATATGTTTGGATTCATTGGCTCTTACATACAGACAGGATTGTGTTCATTAGAGTATAGCGTTAAGGCTGAGAATCACAATATTGAGATTGTATTGAGACATAAATGACCATACTTGTATACCTATACTTATTCAGAAACCTAGAATGTTTTCCTACAGTACCACTACTTATGGCATAGAATCAGATGATTAGTTGAGCTTCAACAATCTCCAATGTGTGTTTTGGTCAGCTTGTTAGCACCACGCAGGAACTAAAGTGCACTTTTTAAATACAGCTCTCAGATAATTTAGAGAGGAGGGGGGAAGAGAGTTCAGGAGGGGGAGAGAGAAAGTCGTGGAGGAGGGTTAGTTTAATCTCACAGTTCGTTTCACCCATTGCTTTTGGTTTTATACTTCCTTTTAAAGACATACATCACTGATCATCCCTGAGAAAGGCAGAGAGAGAGAGAGAGAGAGAGAGAGAGAGAGAGCGAGGGAGAGAGAGAGAGACTGTTAGATTAGCAGCAGTAGTTATATAATCAGATTATAAATTCATTAGCCATCATTTTCCTCTCTGTGATAAAGAGTTAAAAGCATGAAGGAGCAAATGGGGGCCTTGCAGGCGACCAACCGTAGATATGTATAAACAAATTGAGTCACGGTAGCATGCATGTGTGTGTGTTTGTCTCTGTATTGTATGTATGTGTGATTATACTTCAAGTGAATAAATGTTTATGCTTGTCCCTTTAGTACATCTGCTCTCACAGCCTTCGCAATGTTTACCAGCTGCTCACAGTTGGAGCTTTTTAAAAGTAAACAAATTACTCATGAACTAATTCATTTAGGCCCATTTATGTCAGGGCTATCTAACTTTAATATTATACTGCCGTCTGTGTCGACGTGTACTCTGTGTGTGTGTGTGTGTGTGTGTGTGTGTGTGTGTGTGTGTGTGTGTGTGTGTGTGTGTGTGTGTGTGTGTGTGTGTGTCAGGACAGGTTGTGATACATCAAGTGTTTACGGAAACTGAAACTGTGGATAATTTCTGCTCTCCACTTTTCAAACAAGTCTTGCAGGAAGATGCGAGGAAAAGGAGAAGTAGAAAACAAGCAAAGAAACTCAAATAAAACTTTCTGGTGTTTGTCTGAGTAGAAACGGAATAATACATGGAGAACTTTCCTTCCCAGGCTAGTAATTCCGTAATAGGAAGGCAATCATTTCTGGGGATTTTTTACACCAAATTTGCTGGAAAGAAGCATGAAATGAACCTGCAAATTAAAGTGTTGCCTGTTATCCATACACACAAATTGAAACTCTGCCGTTTTCGTTGCTGTATTTGACTTTCGTAACATCCCCCCTCTGCTCTTATGGGAAGTTGTACTTCCACAACATGTTTTTTTATGGAAAGAGAAAGAAGAAAGTGGGTATCATTTAAAGTCAAAAGTTTTTCCTCTTTTCATGGAGGAGCAAGGCGGTGATAGAAGAGTCAAGAGAGCTAAAAGCAGAGGGGAAATGCTGCTTTGTGTTGCGATCCAGTGTAGGCTGCAGGACTTTATAAATAGACACGGATATGCATCATTGACTCCAGGCTCTATTCTGGTCTTTTCATGTACGTATGGTTGTGGGTAGAATTTTGATTGTTGTAGAAAAAGTCTATTCTGAGGTAACGCTTGTGAGTGCCTGTTGAGTGCGTGTGTGTGTTTGTATGTATGGGGATATATATATATATATATATATATATATATATATATGCGAGTGGGTGTCTTCACACCTTGGCCTCAAACAGGAGTGTTAAAACCTCTCTGGCAGTGTATGCAGACAGCATTTTCACTCCTTTCCCCTCCATCCATCTCCCTTTGCCACTCATTCCATCCGAGGACATGTTTTAAGACATTTACGTCCTGGTTCTGTCCGTGTGATATTTTCTACTCCCAATCCTCCACCCATTCATCTGTTCCATCTTCTCCCAACATGCTTTTAGACACCCCACACACTCCCGCCCCATCCACCACCCCCTGCCTCCCCGTTCTACCGCCTCCTCTGCTGTTGATCCTTTCCTCCTGGGTTCAGGTGTGTCTAATCAATGTCTAAGCTGTTTAATCCTCTCTAGATGCTGCGCTGCCGTGTGTGTCTGCGAGCCTCTGTGTATGCATATCTGCCTGATTGAGGTGTCCTTGTATTTAATACAGACACATACTGAAAATAAGGGAAGTAAGGTAAGGTAAGAGCCAGAGGATAGAACTGCTGTAACCTCAACTAAAAACCGCTGTGGATGAATTTGTGTGCATAGTAATTAAGGGCCATGACGATAACCACAACACCGCAATCCCGCAGTCCCACAATGACGTGACGCTACCGCCATCACTGCATGAGGATGGGCAGTCCGTTGAACATATGGTGGATTTCTTTTGCGTGTGTCCACTTATTGTTAATTATTTCTAGGCATGAGTAATTGTGATATATCTACAGATAATGTTTAATTGAATATATAATACACAGAGGGAAGGGAAGTACTCAGCCAGACATTTCTCCGTTCTCAGCTGAGATGGACGGCATAGCGCCGCAGTGTTTTACCATTGCACTTTACACTGCATGAATTAGCCTAGCGGCTTAATCCCGACAAAACACAGCAGCTGAATTGCAGCCTGCATGCACGTTTTTGTAGTCTAACATTGTTAAAACAGAGCAGCTAATATTGGTAGAGAGAGCAACAAGTAAGCAGACTGCAGTGTCACCCTCTGTCTCTGCTAGCCTCCTGTACTGTGTGTAAGCCGTGCCCTCGTTGAAACTCTCGTTGAAAAAATTGACAATAGAGCTTTCTTTCGTCACTTTTAAAGCTGGTTCGCCTGTTACTCCGTTATTTCCTCACAAGCGAACGGAGTCTGGCGCAGTGCTCACCCCACATCAAACGCTACATCACATAATTTTCAGCAAACTTCATTCAGAACAGTGAGGGCTAAACATTATTACCGATCTGTTTTTAACCATACAGTTTATGGTTTTAACTGAATATTCTCTGGTCGAGCCTAGCTAAACAATAGGCTACCTAAAGCAGTTTAGCTAACACACTCAACTATCCCTCTGTTCCAGACGTGAACTAGCCTAACCATAGACTGGGAACTAACCACAGACAGTTGCATCGTCATGGACTCACAGTAGTGTGTCGCTGCAGTTCATAGCGGTGCGCAGAATGAATATAGGGGAAACACAATGGATATTTGGTGTTCTATTTTGCATTAAAAAATAAGGTTTCTCTGGCCTGGCCCATTGGCATGGCGCACCTAATGTCACAGCAGCATGGTGGTGCATGCAGTGAACCGTTGTGTTGTGGAAACGCACTGTGACAACCTTGTATCTTCCATTTCCTTTTCCATTTAGATGATCTGTGCTTGGTAGAGGTTTTTTTAATACCCTTTCCACAGCAAAACAAATGCACACACGTTCTAAAACTAGATGCTATTGGCTGTGGTTCACACTACAACTTTGTTGAATGAAATGTCTGCCATTATTGATTCAGTGGTAGAAAGGGTTTTGAAGGTTGTGACAGCAGTTGGCTAAAGGCTGGTCAACTGTTTAGGGTTTAGGGGTCCTGTAGTTTCAATAGCTAAGTTTGTCATCTACTTAGCTAAGTCAATGACAAGGCCATCCAATGCCTCAACCATTTTCTCTCCCCTATACTAACCCAAATGCTTTATGCTGATTTATTGAACTCTCTCTCACTCCCTATCTTTGTGTGTGTCAGACTTTCTCTGTCTCTCTCTGTCCGTTTCTCCCTGTCTCTGGCTCACCCTGGCACATGGCTTGCTGAGAGGATGGAAAAGAATACACACACACTCATGATACAGTTACGCACACAAAAACTGTGATCTTCGCATCTGCCATTTTTTTATTTCTCTGCTACAACTCTTGGGTGGACTAGGTCCAGGTCTTGCAGGCCCAGAGTGCTTTAAAGACTATGTGTACTTTGTGTGTGTACTTTGTGTGTGTGTACTTTGTGTGTGTGTGTGTGTGTGTGTGTGTGTGTGTGTGTGGTGCGCCCAGGGCAGACTACAGGCTCATAGGTGCTTAACTCTGGTCTTACTTCAACTCTACTGGATTAGCTCCTGTCCTCTCCTCTCGTTACCCTTTACCCTTCCTCTCCTCCTTAACATCATTTTCTCTTAGCTGAGGCCAGTTCTGTTTCTGTTGCCACTTGTATGTATTTATTCACAGTTACTGCAGCAAACAGATTTTTTCTCTTCCTCTCCACCAGTCTTTTCTGTTCCATCTTCCTCCTCTCTCTCTCTCCCTCTCTCTCTCTCCCTGACATATGGCAGTGTGATAGCCACAGCCGCAAGGCTCTAATTTATTTAGCTAACGATCTACACCACCTCCCTGAATAGAGAATGAAGGTCTAGTCTCTCCCTCTTTCCTCCTCTCCCTCTCCTCTCTCTGTCTGTCCCCCTCTCTCTTTATGCTGTCTAGTGCTGTCTTCCTGCCTCACCTGTTGTTCCACGCATGTAAACAAGCACACGCACGCAGGCACACACACACACACACACACACACACACACACACACACACACACACACACACACACACACACACACACACACACTCACTCACTCCTATTCACACACTCCTGTTTAATCTAATTAAGCAGGAACATGTTTTTTCAAGCAGGTTGTAAATACTGAGACTGTATTAGTGGAATGAAATTAGAAGCTGCTCTGTGTCAGTGAATGCGTGTGTGTGTGTGTGTGTGTGTGTGCACATATTTATGTTTAGTAAAAATGTATGTATGCATGCGTGTGCATGTATGTATGTTTTGGTAACTTGTTTGTGCCAGATGTTAATTATACAGGGTTTTGTGCAGGTTGCATGACTGAACTAATGAATCCAATATCATATCACAAGAGTGTTAATAAAACGCATGTGTCTGTGTTATTTATGTGTGCATCTGTGTCTCATGTGTCTAATGAGTGAATGGGCTGTGCAGTATTGCAGTAGTTCAGGCTAATATAGGAGGATCAGACCAGATTTGGGGTTTGTCTCTTTGCTTGACTGCTTTCATTGCAATCTGGCTGTCCTTCTCACTCCTTTCTCACACATTTTCACCTTCACAAATACACACACACACACACACACACACACACACACACACACACACAAACACACACACACTCGCACACTTCATCCTTTCTCTAGCTCTCAATTTAATGCCTTAAATTAACATATTGGTGCAGAACGGAGACGCACACCTTGCCTTCATTAGAACCAGGGTAATTTCCAACTCCTCTCCTCTGCCTGTTTCCCTTCATCACAAAGTTTAATGCCATGAACAGTTGGCTGCCTCTACTTGTCGGTATAGCAACAGAGCCACCCTTGGACCAGCTTATTGGTGTGTGTGTGGGGACAAGGATTGGTGGTTTGTGTCAGTTTGGGTCACATCAAATTATAATGGACTGCAAGTTCCATTAGTTGCTATATTCGCCAGATTACTGATGAAGCTCTTCTGGGAGCTCCTTAAGCGTTATTCGAGTCTGCATTTGTATAAAAGTGTGAATGAGTGTATTGGTAAGAAGATAGGAACTCTATCTCCTTTGTGTGTGTGTGTGTGTGTGTGTGTGTGTGTGTGTGTGTGTGTGTTTGTGTGTGTGTGTTTGTGTCTGTGTGTCTGTTTAAGTAGGCCAGTGTTGCAGTTTAGCTTGAGTCCAGCTCCTAAGAGGCAGCTTAATAAATTGCTTTTTCTCTGCATCAAATCAGTAGAGAGATATGTGATTGTGAACTATTTCTTGACTGTGTGTGAGGTGTGCATGCATGTGCACTTCTGTGTGTGTGTTGTTTGTATTTGTATTTGTTTTAATTCCCTAGACCGAGAAAAATCGGCCTCAGACGGAAGTCAGGTATATATAAGGCTTTTCTGTAAAAGGCAAGTGCCAAGGTTAAGCTTCTCGCTCGCTCTCTCTCTCTCTCTCTCTCTGTCTCTCTGTCTCTCTCTGTCTCTCTCTCTCTCTCTCTCTCTCTCTCTCTCTCTCTCTCTCTCTCTGTCTCTCTCTCTCTCTCTCTCTCTCTCTCTCTCTGTCTCTCTGTCTCTCTCTGTCTCTCTCTCTCTGTCTCTCTGTCTCTCTCTCTCTCTGTCTCTCTCTCTCTCTCTCTCTCTCTCTCTCTCTGTGTCTCTCTCTCTCTCTCTCTCTCTCTGTGTCTCTCTCTCTCTCTGTCTCTGTCTCTCTCAATTCAATTCAATTCAAGGGGCTTTATTGGCATGAAAGTTCCAATAACAGTGTTGCCAAAGCATCAGACAAAACACAATAAACAGTTATATGTACATTAACACAATAGTATATATCATTTTATAAATCTATTTGTATGGCAAATATAAAAACAAAAGTTATTAAGCAATATGAAAAAAAGTATATTCTAACAGTCATTCTGACAGTCTCTCTCGCTTTTCCTCTCTCTCTCTTGTTCTTCATGAACCTCTGTGTAGAGTTAGGAAATTAATGTTTGCAGTTGCAAGTCTCCTTGCATCATTTGCTTTAGTTTTACCTAATTCTCGTGCCTTTAAGGGATACTTTTTATCCAGTGTGTCTGTGCGTCTATTTACATCAAGTGTGTTTTTTATGTCAGTGAGGGCTTACTGTAGCTAATGTCAGACGGAGAGCGAGTAATTAGCTAAGTGTTGTATTTGCTCCCAGTTCAACCTGCTATCATTTTAATGTGTTTATTCAAACCAGGCAGCATTTGTTTGTTTTTTAGTAAGAGTGCTGCACATTTCTGCTGAACTAGACTAGTGTGTGTGTGTGTGTGTATGTGTGTGTGTGTGTGTGTGTGTGTGTGTGTGCGTGTGTGTGTGTGTAGTGGATATATTTGTTTACATCTCTAGCTGCAAATGCTTGGCATATTTCTACCGTGCGTGTCTTCTTGTGTGTGTTATATCTACATTTGTGTGCATGTGTGTGTGCATTTATCTGCATATCTGAGTTGTAGAGTTCATTAGCTATAACACTATACTTTATGGTTCGCTCTCCGGTTGTGGACAGTTTTATTGGGAGACTAATTGGCAGTATAGATAGTTGTGTGTGTGTGTGTGTGTGTGTGTGTGTGTGTGTGTGTGTGTGTGTGTGTGTGTGTGTGTGTGTGCGTGCGTCTGTGTGTGTGTTTTAAAGTCAAGGATTTTCTATGTATTACCCCATGCAGCTGATTGACTGTCACATTCCCATAACCATTGTTATCAGTGAATTTTGTTACTGCTTTTATGCTTCTTGTTAGTGTGCATATGTGAGTGCTTCTGGTGATGTGTTTGTAAGTATGTGGATTTGTGTGTCTGTGTTTGTGCCAGTCAGAATGTGGGGCAGGCAGTAGCAGATGCAGATCAATGCATCTATTAGCAGTTATATTGATCTAGAGCTCTGTTAAGCCTACTAAACGATGATCAAAAAGTCCTCTGATACATTACAAGCCTGTAACCCCCCCATCCCCATTCCTTTTACTGTCTCCATCATTCTTCTTACTATTGCTATGAACTGGGCTAAAATGTGAATCTCGAACCTTCTAACATACAGTAGCTTGTATGGTATTACTGCAGACAGTTGAAATATTGTATCAGTGCAATAGGTTTTCCAATCATCCAGTGATACAGGGCATTCATTTCAATTTATTTCAGACAAGGCTTGTTGCTGCATTGACTCAAAAGTTGCTGAAGTTAGTTTAGCAACTACTGATGTGTACAGTTTTTGGTGTTCTCCCTGGCAAAGGAGTGGGATTACAGTGCCACATGCACATGCTCGCACGCGCACACACACACACACACACACACACACACACACACACACACACACACACACACACACACACACACACACACACACACAAACAAACACACACACATGCAGCCTAACCTCTGGCCAGGGTCCCATCCAAGGTATTAGGGGGTCTTAAGATGCAGAATTCACTAATGACTTCCTTTATCTCCTACACACAGCTTTAGACCTGATCACTGAAGCTCTACACACACACACACACACACACACACACACACACACATACACACACACACACACACACACACACAAAATACCATGGGTGGATAAAAACAGAAAAGCTATGGCCGTGTTGGCTGTAGTTATTCTGATCATCTTCTTCCTTGTACTTTTGGAGTATGTTTGTCTGCACAACACACACACACACACACACACACACACACACACACACAATCGGTATCAGCATGCAAAAGTACTTAAGTAATAGTTTTTAGCGGCACATCTGACTACCCTATTTTTACACAAGACGTACAAAGTTATGTAAAAAAAAAAAAAAAAAGCACTGTTTTGATATTAGTTGGGACTTCTGTTTCCGCTGCTTTTCAATTTTTGTGTTCTATTTGCAAACTAATGTCCCCCCCTGTTGTAGAGGTAGAGAGAGGTGAGTGACATGTAGCCTGAAAAAAACATGGAAGCACAGAAAGAGCAGCAGCAGAGTGGTAGGAGCCATGGCTTTTATTTACTGTAAGAGGCCAAGGCAAGGATTTGGGGTAATAAGTCAGGTTTGAAGATGAGACTAAAAGAGGAGATGGTGAGAGAGAAGTAGGAGGAGATTTGAGCGGATGAAGGAATGAGGGCAGCTAAGCCTGGTTGTTCATCCAGCTAGCTCTAAACACAACCACATGCACACACTTGAAAACATGCACTTTGTACATACTTCCTGATAATATTTGAATAGTCTATCCCTTGGTCATGCTAAACATTTTGGAACCACCAGACTTGATGCGTTGTTGTGTGTTAAACTCACACCTCTATTCTTGAGGGAGTATTTTTCTCCTCGCTCAGAGGAATTGATCTGCTTATTCCCAGTTTAGATCATTACCGCTACATGCCACTGTGGGTGCTTTAATTCAGATAGACCACCTGGCTTCATATCAGATTTTAACATTGCAACATGCGTATACAGTATGAGTTCAACCATCAATATCTCTTCATTACAGAATAGACAAGGTGAAGTATGTGTGTGCATTAGATACTTGTGGGTATAGGTATCTCCTGCGCTGTAGAAAGCACTGTCTAGTAGGGCTGTCAACGAATATTCTAAATTTGAATACATATTGGAATTAAAAAAAAACCCAAACAAACAGACATTTGAATATGAAAATGAATATTCAAGTGTAAAAAGAAAAAAAGCAGCACTACCACGGCTGTCTGTCTTGCGCATTCTAGCATGGTCCTGGACTGCTGCTCCCTAAACGCTCAGCCCCCTGTCTGAACTCCCTGTCTGCCATTTTTATGTTGAAATAAATATAGCAAGACACAAGAAGTTATGTCTCCCGCTGTATGGGTTTGCCCTCATATGGACATATTGCGTAAAAAATGATATTCCAATATATTCAAACCTATGTGTTTTTTTTAGAAGGAACATTTAAATGTCAAATTAGACAGCCCTACTGTCTAGACAGTATAAGGACATCTGCTCTCAGACTTTACCCTTTACCTATCATTGCTTGGATGTCTCTTATCCTCCTTTTTAGTTCAGCTTTACCTTTTTCTATCACTCTGGTAGTTTTAGCAGGTTTCCGTTAACAGTTTTTTTTGTGCAAGCAGAAAATTGCAAATCACTTTTCTTAATGTGGGCAGTCTGTATCCAACTTTCTATCTCTGATTCCCCTTTTCTTGTTGATCATGTTGATTGTTGGGGTTTTTGCTAGCTCTAATGTGACCCATGACCCAAAATCAAATTGTGCAAAATGATGTACAGTATGACTGATGTCATTTGTAGTCTGGTGCGTTTTTTGGTTAGGGCGATGTCAGAGTCTAATAATGAAAATGTTTAGTGTGAGTATACACATTCCTCTGTGGTGTATAGTAACTCATTTCTGAAAAGATTACCATGTAGTCACTATGGCTTATTTCCTACAGCCACATTAGGCACTTAAATTAAATGATGTAGTACATGTTACGACAGATGAAGAGGTAAACGGGCTCAGTTACCTCAGCTAATCTTATATATCTGAAATATCAGTGAAGCAATTAAACGGGTAAAATCACTTCCTGAACCAGAGCCGGTCAATATGTGGGTGGTCACTGTTAAGCTCATACTTTAATTTTCCACTCTAACACACAAAGGTATTTCTAAAACGATTAATTGATGACTCACTTGAAAGAAAATTAATGGTTAATAGTTTGTCATTTATCAAGAAAAAAATGCCAAATATTTGTTTGTTTCAGCTTTTTACATGGGATGCTGATGCTTCTCTGATATTATTGTAGGACTGTTGGTCAGACAAAACAAGCAATTGAAATGGCGCTTTTGGCTCAGGAAATTTGTGATGGGCATTTTCCTTAATTTTCTGACACTTACAGACTAAACAATTCATTGGAAAACAAATTGTTAGTTGCAGTAGCCGATTAGTAAAGGCTCATACCACATAACTGCAACATTTGTCAACAACGTCCTGTCTCTGCACTAGGGTTGGGTTCACGTTTGAACTGAAACCTGTACCTGAAATTTGATACCACCGCCGGTCCAAACCTGTTTATCCTATTTACTAAGTGCATTTTGCTATTTATTCAACGTGATATCATGACTTTGCGTGAACATACACACCCACTTTCTTAAGCCAAGTGGCGTGTTATCTGTACGCATTTTGAGTTATCCGCGCGTATGTCTACGCTGTATACAGCGGACGTAAACATACATTTGCCCTTTCATACTACGGCGTAAATTCACACGCAATCGCAAGGTAATGTAAGTCAGTGGAGGTCAAACAGCGTTGATATTCACGCTAAAAAGCGACTATGCGTGTTGAAAACACGCCAATAATGGCATACGAATTGGCGTGTCATACATACGCCACTTCATGAGATCAGTCTGATTTATTAGAACATTTTATACACCACACAAAATTAAACCTCTCTCTTTCACCTCCCAAACCTGCCCTACAACCTCCAGTCAGTCAGTCAGTCAGTCAGTCAGTCACCAGGGCATAGAGAAAGCTGGTGTGCTTGTCTCAGAGGAAGTGTAACAACACTGCGACTTCGGGCTATTCGGCTCGCCATTTTATCATGCAGCAAGCGTTGTCTACAATAGTCTGCACTGGTTGTCGAATTAAAGACAAAAATGCAACAAAATGGTGGGATCTAAAAAAGAATAAAACATGTAGCTTTTGTCAATGTGAAATTGAGAATATAATGGGATTCTTTTTATCCTGTCTGCATGTTGATTTTTGGGCGATTATCAAAAGGTAGCTTTTTATTGAGTTGTCACATACTGTGTGAGAGCAAGTCCAATATAAACTAAAATGATGAACTGATATGCTGAAAACAGTAGCAATCCAGCAGGGTCAGGGAGGCAAGCCTAATTAGATATTGGCTGAACGTAGCGTGGACAGCTCCGATTTTAGTCTGCCTCGACATCCTTCATAGTCATTATAAACTCACCCTGAGAGACCAGCTGTTAGGGCTGACAGTTCTACAATGGACTTGTTATGTGTGTGTGTGGTGGTTCAGAGAGAGCTTCTGAATGTTGGAGAGTTTTAAAAGGCTCAGCCAGTTACGCGCACACCCGGACTCCCCTGTGATGTGAAATTGAAAACTGTGATTCATGCAATGCTTTCAGACTTTCTCTGTCTCTCTCTGTCCGTTTCTCCCTGTCTCTGGCTCACCCTGGCACATGGCTTGCTGAGAGGATGGAAAAGAATACACACACACACTCATGATACAGTTACGCACACAAAAACTGTGATCTTCGCATCTGCCATTTTTCAATTTCTCTGCTGCAACTCTTGGGTGGCCTAGGTCCAGGACTTGCAGCCCCAGGGTGCTTTAAACCTGGACCCACCTGTGTGTGTTTGTGTGTGTGTGTGTGTGTGTGTGTGTGTGTTTGTGTGTGTGTGTGTGTGTGTGTGTGTGTGTGTGTGTGTGTGTGTGTGTGTTTGTGTGTGTGTGTGTGTGTGTGTGTGTGTGTGTGTGTTTGTGTGTGCGTGCGTGCGTGCGTGCGTGCGTGCGTGCGTGCGTGTGCATGCATGCACTCCAGGGGGAGTGCTATCTGATCTATTGAGATGAATGGCCTGTCTGTATCTCCTCTATACAGCTGACACTATCAAATAGCCGCTGCCTTTCTTCTCTCTCTCTCTCTCTCTCTCTGTCTCTCTCCCTCGTGTAACCCTGTTGCCCATTGGTCTCCTCTTACTCTATTGCGCCCTCATTTGTTGTTTACTAGTAGAGCGAAGGATGACTGGCATTTTATCTTGCAGACGAGAGGAGCAACAAAGATAGAGGAGACAGAAAAATAGAACCAGAGAGAGAGAGATTCAAAGACGTAGAGGTGGAGGAAGCCTCTCCGTCTGCCAGCATCTGTTGCTGCAGGGCAGAAACAGGGAGGTTTGTGCGAGTGTGTGTGTGTGTGTGTGTGTGTGTGTGTGTGTGTGTGTGTGAGTGTGTGTGTGTGTGTGTGTGTGTGTGTGTGTGTGACAGGGAAAGCGTGATGGTCAGGATCAATTCAGACAGACCATTTGATGCCTGAGTGATTCTAGTCTCCCTGTTTCTCCTACTAATGCTTCAGTCTTTCTGATCCTACTCCGTCTTCATCTCTCTCTCTCCACCTGTTTTTAGCTTTTATCTGTCCATCTATCAGCCATCCCGACTATTGCATCATTAATATCAGCTTGATGACTTAGTTTTTACGGTCAGTTGTTGAGTTGTTGTAGGGTAATTGAGTCATTGGCACCTATTTTGCTTGACGGGGTGGGCAGTGTATTTGCATATTTCCTGAAAATTCCAATGTGTTCAGAGAGATTCACTCCAGACATGAAACACTATTTATGATTAACAGCTCACTGAGAACAAAACCGATTAAATTTAACAACGTATGACTCATGGAGCTCATTGACTCATGGGAGATGTCGTGAATTCTGATCACATAGAATTTGCTTGCCCAAAAGGAACACAAATGCACCAGTGTGTCCTGTGTGTATTTTAATTTGTCAATTGTTATATTCATTCTGTTGCCTGTGCCCCAGCATCTGGATGTGGGTCAGCTCAGTTCAATCATTCATTTTTGTGTCTCCACAGTGATGCAACATTCGCTGCCTCCAATCTTCTATATTACTTAGTCCTTTGTGCTGAGTTGGAGGCTATGCCTCATTAGGAAACATTAGCAGCTCAACTGGGCAGTAATAACAGCTCCATAAATCACACTGTTCCAGCACATAGGTCTTACTAGTATTATGGAGCGTTATAATTTATTTTCCACAGTTAACACTGCAGGTCAGTTTACTGGTCAATCCTTTTCTGTTAACAACAGATGAGTGATCATGGCATCGCCTTTGATAGATTCATTTGTGATGTTTACTACCTCTTATTTCCAACTCCTCGTGCTGCTACAGGCTGTCTCACTAACTCCATTGCCTCTGGATGCAACTCACATATCATGGCCTTACAATTACCCACAGTACCTTGTACCTCATAGTACAGTGCAGTACCTTTGCTTGTGTTTATCTGTGTGTGTGTGTGTGTGTGTGTGTGTGTGTGTGTGTGTGTGTGTGTGTGTGTGTGTGTGCGTGCGTGCGTGCGTATGTGTGTGTGTGTGTGTGTGTGTTTGTGTGTGTGTGTGTGTGTGTGTGTGTGTGTTGGCTGCTGTGCTGTACTGTGTTGGTGGTAATCTGTGGTGTTATTGAGGGTGTTATACTGGGACTTGCATTGTGTCTCTCATATTTTGACTGTCAGACCCACTAATCCTCTTTCTCTCCTCATCCTCATCTACTCCTCTCCTACTCTGTCCTCTCTTTCTCTCCGGTGTTTTTCTGCAGACTAACCAGACTCATGGGTCATACGATTCCACCTTTGTCTCTTAAACAGCCACTTTTCTGCTCTGTCATTTCATTGCCTCTTATTATTTCTATGGCATTAACATAAGTTTCTCTTTTGCGACTACACTAACTTCTCTTCCATTGTTCATATTCCCTTTCGTGAAGTGATTGAAGAAACAATAGCTGTTTTGTCTTTTTTGTTGTCTGGTGGCACATTTATTAGTCTAGCTGGGTGTTTGTTTCATTGTGAAGCTGGGCGTGTCTGTATGACAGGCGCCTTATTTGATGTTTACCTGTAGTGGGCTAATTAATCATTCATAAAGCAGCCTGTGTTTTTAATTAAGCCTACACTCAGAAGCTGTTGTCACAGTTGAGCCTTTCTGACGGTTTAAAAAGAGGCATAAAAGCTTCTCTTTCTGTCACTGCCACCTTCCTTCTCTCTCCTTCGATCTGTTCTGCAGTTGACAAGGTAATTTATGAGAAAGAGAAAGGAGGGGGCTACTCTGACACGCAGACCTGGCCTCAGCAGACACACACACACACACACACGCACACACACACGCACACACACACACACACACACACACACACACACACACACACACACACACACACACACACACACACACACACGGCAAGGGGTAAATCATCACCTTGTCTGTGTAACTGATGGTTGAGTTCAGAGGTCAATGACCAATAGTTAACCTTTCTTGATACCACAGATGACGTGTGTCTGTGTGTTTGTAAATGTCTGTGCGTGCGTGCGTGTGTGTGTGTGTGTGTGTGTGTGTGTGTGTGTGTGTGTGTTCTGCATGTAAGTGTGTTTCTTGTGCATTTGCTGCCATCATTGCTGGGAAAGGGTAATCAGTTTCCTTGTAGAGGTGATTTAATCTGTAGGTCACGTGCACTGGATGGATTCATCACAGGACAGATAGATCACTGTCACACGACACCCACACACAAAGACACACACACACACACACACACACACACACACACACACACATACATAGAGCAGGTCATTTATATGAGGTTAAAACCAGCTCCCAATCTGGGTTCGGGGGGCAGACACCGTCGCTACATTTAAGACTAAACTGAAAACTCTCCTCTCTGATAAAGCTTATAGTTAGGGAGTGAGGAGTTGCAGTGAACGCCTAGACCGGCGGGGCAGGGTGTATAGCTGCAGACACAGCACCCCTGCTTTTCTCTGCTTCTCTTTACAGTCATCAGATTTACCTATCGTATAATCAATAATATAGTGCCTCTCCTAGTTATGCTGTTATAATTCTAGACTGCCGAGGAAGTTCCTTCTTATGACACGCTCTTTTCTTTTGTTTCCTTTTATGCACATCCTGTCTCAGAAGTGCTTGTTACTCACCTAGCTCTGGGGAGTTTACTCCCCGGAGTCCTTATGTTTCTTCTTCGCCCAGAACATCGCCTCGGATTAGGGCGACACCAAGACCTGGGTCTTGGGTGCAGCTGTGGCTATGGACCTGCTACACCCTGCTACGCTCTGCGATTCCCTGCAATGCCCGGCTACGTCCTGCTGCGTCCACCACGTCCACCCATGCTCTGCTGTGCCACGCTACATCCTGTACCGTCATAACCCCAACCGTCAGACACCGCCCACCAAGAGTCTGGGTCTGCCGAGGTTTCTTCCTAAAAGGGAGTTTTTCCTCGCCACTGTCGCAATAGCCACTGCTAATGCTTGCTCTTGGGGGAACTATTGGAATTGTTGGGGCTTTATAGAGTGTGGTCTAGACCTACTCTATCTGTAAAGTGTCTCGAGATAACTCTTGTTATGATTTGATACTATAAATAAAATTGAATTGAATTGAATTGAATTAAATGATTGGTCAAATTCGCAGAGCTGTGGGGTTGGCCTCGAGGTCACTAAGTGTACTTCCTACCTTCTTCGTCTCTCTGATAGTCCTCCGTCATTGCACTTCAGTCTGGTCTTAACAACAAATCCACCTCGGCTCACACTTCCCCTGTTTTCCACAGTTTTAAGCAGCAGCTTTATCTCAGCCTGTCTGTACTCCTAGATGCGGGAGGACTACTGTCTTTTCAGGGAGTAGGATGTGATTGTGGAACTACGAAGAAGCAGAAAACAAAGGAGATAACGGGGTCACGGGTAGTCTCGCTTGCCATCTTTCTTTTGTGAAAGGTTGTTCAGCGTGTGTGTGTGTGTTTCTTTTAGTGCGTTTCTGTATTCTCTCACTACTGGTGTTTCTCTCCGGGAAGTACAGAGCGCAAGGCACTGCATATGTGTCTTTTTGTTGCCTGTGTATGTATTGTTTTTTAAGTATATGGTAATGTTTTTATCTCACTGCATCCAATCCTATTTCTCAGAACTGAAACCTTGAGAAATGTATTTTTGGCTTTTGTTGTGTGTTAGCGCGCACGCGTGTGTGTGTATGTGTATGTGTGCACGTTAAAGTGTTTCAGCTAAGCGATCTAGGCCTTAAGTCAAAATGATAGTGGAGTACAATAACAGTCTTTGTCTCGCCAAATTATATGGAAAAAACCCTCAATCTGCATTCGTTTACTGCTTTCTCTTCCTCACTCTTGCACTCTTTAACCACACACACAACCTGACCCAAAAAGCAAAGGATCAGAAGTTACAGATTGGAATGGAAGTAAAAAGGAAAAACCTTTTTTTGTTAACAGTGTGGATATATGGCAGTTTGTGGCTGTTTTGTTCATTATATTTCTGATTAAAGACCACAGAACAATAAAGGGATTTGCTTGCTGTGGGGCTGTATGTATTTGCTTGTTTATTTGTATTCCCTTGCAGTGAATGTATAGTATTTGTCTTTTGTTTGATATCGACATGGCATTATCACCTTTACTGTACATGTGCATATGTAAATTGTGTTGTAAGTACACACGCATATATGCATGTGTGCTGCAGGCAGGATAGAAGGAGGGCGGGCTCTTGACATTTGCCATATCAGGCAAGCTTCAACCTTCTTTCATGTCAATTAAAGCAATTAAGAGATTAAGTATGTGAATGGAGATTAGCATGAATTACCATATCTGAGGGAGGGACCGGATTACTTCTTCTATTCCCTCACTTGCTCTTACTGCTTCCTCTGGCTGTATCTAAAGTCAAATTCTCTCATTCGGTAACGGGAAATTACAAATCTTTAAACAGAATTTCTTAGATTTTACAGTGCATTGTAGCGTGTCAGAAATACACTCATAGGGTCTAAACAGTATATCTGTTAGATGTTTTAGAGATTTATCAAATACGACAGATTGATATGGAAAATAAGTGTAACAATAATCAGTGGTTGGAGACTTTTTTATTTTTTTAAAGATTATTTTTGGAGCATTTTAGGCCTTTATTTCTATAGGACGGCTGAAGACATGAAAGGGGAGAGAGAGGGGGAATAACATGCAGCAAAGAGCGGAGTCGAACCCGCGGCCGCCACGTCGAGGAGTAATCCTCAATATATGGGCGCCTGCTCTACCACGTGAGCTACCCAGGCAACCTGGAGACATTTTGTTACATTTAATTGGAATTTAAAACAACTTTTTTCTCGTTGAACAAAAAATGTATGTTTTTTTTTTTTTGTTTGTTTTTATAAATGACAATTGATGTGAATAGTGGCAGTAGTTGATAAAACTGCTGATGTCATCCAGTTTGCTGTGAGTCTTTCAAAGCCCAACCCACAATGCACTGCACCCACAGCGTCTCCAGATCACACACCCTTGTTGACTCAGCTGGCTTACTGTCAACAGACTTGTGGTCAAATGTACCTTCGCCTGCCTCACACCCACTGAAGAGAACGAGGATACTTTTGCTGCTCGTACAGAGTAGCTGAAAGTTGCTAATAATGACATTATTGCAATATTTCAGCATGGCAGCTTCTGCCAACATGCTGGTGAGCCTGCAATTAGCTTTGATCTCAAAAACAGATCAAACTTCTAAATCAGAACTCAGGGAGTGATACAGAAGAGAAGATTCAAGAGTCAAATAAAGATAAGTCTAACATTAGCTGGCTGACTGATTGAGAGTGGCTACATTAGATGGATACATTTGCTTACAACATTGGATTTTCATACAGTAGCTTTGGACAAGATCTGTTTTAGCCTTTCAACAATATCAACACACGTTTAATTTCACAGCTGTCTGTAATTCCGGCTGGCATTATGCAGCCTCATTTATTTGGTTTCATGCCAAGTCCAAAATGTTCATTTGCCTTTTTTAAATTGATAAGGATGTGATTGATAGTGATACAATTCGAAGTGTGTGTCTAAGAGTGTGTTGAGATCAGGGATAATTTCACAAGCTGAGGAATTGCTTCAAGATCAAGCAGCAGCCCAGTCTGATAAAATGCTGAAAGCACGCGCGAAAAACGAAACGGCCTAATTACCACCATCCTGTTGATCCTGAACACCAACTGGAAGGATGCTACACACACGCACGCACGCATGTGCGCGCGCACACACACACACACACACACACACACACACACACAGAACCCCTGCATTGGTTGTGCAAAGTTTGCGAACACACAGAGCCTGCAATCCTGCAGTTTTTTAAATACAATTTCTTGACCCAACATGCTTCTAAATGATGAATGAAAAATGAAAATCCTCCTGACCATAACTGCTTTATGCTGTATGTAAAGCTTCTCCTTCAGTTCATGAAATCCATGCAGCATCTAAGGGCAGCAGGACTGATAAGTCGATAAATCCGCAGACTCTGAGAAATGCCACGCCAGAGCGCACCGTCACACACGGCCGTTATGCACAGCCCTTCACTGTGTTTACCATCATTAAATAGCCTGAAAACGACAGCAGGCGGCCACAGTTACAGGCCATACAGACCTCTACATACATCAGACTGCTCGGTTATTGCTCCATCCTCTGCTTTATTTATGAAGGAGCCTCAGAACGTTGCCTCAGGAAAGCATTTAAAGAAAATGCTCACATCTCGACTACTGCTAAAATGTGTTCTTAAATAGGTTCAAAGATCTTTTGACAAATGCAGAAACACTGCATTAAAATGTCTGACAAACAAAAGTCTCCATTGATGTGTGAATTTGTATACTAAAATGTGAGGTTGATTCATGTTTGTGTGTCCAAAATGAAACACTGACACCATCTTTTTTGTTTGTTTTACTTAACAGAGGAGAGGTGCCAGTTCACCTCCTGGGCACTGCCAAGGTGCTCTTGAGCAAGGCACCAAACCCCTAACCGAACCCTCACTCTGACATCTCTCCATTAGTGCAAGTATAGGTGCTGAGCATGTGTGTGTATTTCAGGCCTGTGTGTAATGTGTATTCTAATAACAAAGTGAAAACATGCGGGATTAGTAAAGTATAAATTATTATTATTATTATTATTATTATTACAATGCATCACAAAATGCTTCAGCGGCCATTAATGATGATTACATAGTAATGTAATTTGTGCAGGTCTTCCTAGTACAGCCTATGTATTAGGGGCGGAACGGTACACTGCAGTCACGGTTCGGTTCATACCTCGGTTCAGACATCACGGTTCGGTTCAATACAATGGAGGGAAAAGCATAACAAAAATGCAGAAGGCAAATTTTTTTTTCTTGTGCATGTCTCAGGCTGTACCACCTAGTGTCATACAGTCTCTCCCCTGAGCTAGCTGCAACAGCCTTTAGTGTGTAAAGTAAGATGTAAACAGTAAACAAAGAGTACCCCGCATCATCTCCAGACTCCATCTGTAACTTGTAAACAAAATAAGACAATCAGCTATAAAACTGGAAATACAGCATCTCTTATTTATGAAAGTGCAAATTACATATATAAACAATAATAACAACAACAACAAATATGTGGACGGGATGGCATGTTGTAACGAGGTTCGAGCCCATGCAGCAAATACTTGAAGCCCTATTTGTATTTGTATTTAAAGGCTGGTTAATCACTGTAGGGAGGAGAAGTTGGACAGTTTTCTTTTGTCTCGTTCCAGCGATTGGTACAGCTGGGTGATGGCGTCGGATATGCGTTAGCGTGTTAGATGTATTTCCACTTACATACCCAACAACTGCTGAACAACGCCGACACACAGTCCTCGTCTTATCCACCACTCTCTCGCCTGTACTACTGTAACTGACCCGAAGACCGAAGTTTTCGAGGCCGGGACGGCACCAGGCGGGAGGGCATGACACGGGAGGCTCCAGGCTTCATCATACAGTCTCGAAGTTTTCCCAAACTTGCGATCTTAAGGAGGCCGGCGGGTCCTCTAACTCTTGTGGGTCGCCACTACTCGCCATACTCGTCCTTTGGTGCTGCTATCTCTGACTCACTCTCTCACTGGACCGTCGACCTGCAAAAAACTGCATGTAGGCGGAGCTCGGCTAGCTTCAGAGCTAAGGCGGGGCTCCAGATTAGGTGTCCCTAGAACCCGCACATCTGACAGTAGTTCCGCATTACATTAGTTCCACATTACATTAATTAATTTGCACGCAAGTTTTATTTATTTTTATACCGTGTATTCTCCGTGTAAATTCATGTACCGAACCGAGACGCCCGTACCGTTTCGGTTCAATATGAATACATGTACCGTTCCACCCCTACTATGTATGGAAAACAGTACACGGATATCTGTGAACATAATTACTTCTGTGCTGCAGCTACAATCTACAGAAACAGTCAAATTATCAAAACATCACTGCCATTAAGATTTTCTTTTACTTTCTCCACCAAATGAAACTAATCATTGAGGGACTATGCGACTTCGCTGAATGTTTGTTTCCGCTTCTCAAGAGTTCTTAACCACAAAACGTGCCCACGTCTGTGGAGGATCACCCTCAGTGCTTTCCCATCATCCAAAATGTCTGGACTTTTATTTTCTCTCAATGAAGCATCACCAGACTTTGCCTTTTGATGCTATCACAGCCAGCAGTCTGAAGCTCTTTTATGTTTCTAAGAAAAGAAAGATGTACTCATTTTCACAAATTTAACTAAACTGACTGAACTGGTTCCTTTCATCCTTTGCCTACTTCTTTTTAGGTCTGTTTCTTTACCCTGTACATCTATTTGTCTATTTTCCTTCTTGTTTTCCAGCTCCGCTGAACTGAGAGCTAATGTGCTCCTGTCAAACCAAAATAGAAGCTTGAGAAAGGTGGCTCCACACCTGTCACAAAAGGAGTTTTTATAGAAACTCACATAACATGTAGATTAGAAATGAAAGGCAATGAGAGGCAGTCAGGGGGAGAAATGGTCATTTTAGCACATTGTTACCGTTGGAGTCAGTGTCTTTAATCTTAATGATTCAACAACTGCCCCTTTGGATGGCTTGAGACTGAGATGGAATGAGAAGACATAGTGGTCATTTTAGCACTTCCTGCTATCTCCTGCATCTCTTAGTAATGACCTCTAACCTCAATGATTCATAGCGTAGGCAGGGACAACACACTGCCGCAAAGGCAAGGCATACAAATTCACTCTATCAGGCTCCCAACTCTCCAGAGTGCTTTCACCTAAGAGGAAACTCAATGCACCAACAAGCCCCTTCCTACTCTTTCACTGGCACTTCACTTCTTCAGACCCACCATCTTGCACTTTACTATCTATAATCTATCATTTCATCATGAAGTCTGACAGGTAGAAGACACTCTTTAACTTCAGTGTATTGAGACTGCTAAAGGTGCTTTTTAGAGTGCTGTGTGTGTGTGTGTGTGTGTGTGTGTGTGTGTGTGTGTGAGAGAGGTGCTCGAAGTGGCAGTTCGTGCAGATCCTAATCGCCTGCGAAATTGATTGTGTTGCCTCTCTCATCCATCACACAATGGACATCCTTTAGCCAGCTTTATATTAATATGCATATGCATACCATTTAATGAAAGGTCTCATATGTGCATGGTTCCTCTTTCGGTTCTACTGCGTTTCTGTCTTTAACTTCCTGGACACATGCACACAAACTCATATACATATACATATACATACATATATATACAGCTCACAGTGGGTCTACAAAAAAACATACACATTTATATTCAGTAACACACATGCACATATGAATTCATTATGCCAGCGCACACATTTCATTTTGACGCAGTCCTACAATGCAGCACGAGTGATGACGTGCGTGCGTGTGTGTGTGTGTGTGTGTGTGTGATCATAAATATGTAGTGCTGGGTGAAATGTATATGTATGCGTGTCGCTGAAGGCTGTACCAGCGAGGACACTGGAGCTCTCCCTGAGTAGGGTAAACATTGCTGGAGGCTCGACACTCTCCAGCAGTTCCTCCACCCCTGAAACCCCCAACGCTGATCCTTCTTTCTCTCAAGGGGAGATGAATGTTCTGGTATTTGAAGTCCCTTTGATAATCCCTTTTGGGGGAGATCATCAAATCGCACACGCACAAATATACACTGACAGATCGACGGGCAAACACACACACGCAATGCCATGTCTCTGTCCGTCTCTGTCTGTCTGTCTGTCTGTCTGTGCGGTGTTGACATGTAGTTGTGGTGGTGAGCAGTGTAATGCTAATCCAGATCCTGTCTGTTTCAATGCCGGCTAACATCTCTAGCATGCTATCACATCACATTACATCAAATCTCATTATGTCTATTCTGATAGACGGCTGTCGTCAACACCGCCCCCGTGACAGACTCACGCTTTATGGTCGACTCATTTCTCCCCATCATCCCACCCTATGATTTTCTTTGTCCTCGCCACTCTCTCTTATCACTCCCTACATCCTATACATCTGTCCTCCATTATATTCCACTATCTCCCTACACACTCATTCGATTGCTTTACACACATTTATTGTCATACACACTCGCAGAGGAACAGACAATAGGTTTATAGATGGCCTATTGAGTTGTAGAAATAGCTCCCTGCTGGTTTGAATGTGTTTAAGTTCTTAATAGCTGCAAGTCAGCATAATCCACTGAGATAAGCACTTCATTATAGCAACACACACACACACACACACACACACACACACACACACACACACACACACACACACACAAGCACTAATATACAAACACACTCCTATACAGTCCACACTCATACATAGGGGTGTTTGTTCTGTGTGTTGCTTCTTAAGGAGTAGTATAGCATGAGTACTGTTCAGGGCATTTACATTTGCTTCAGTGACAGCAAAGCACTTTCTCAACCTCCCTCCCTTATTTCATAGTTTCATGCCTCCATCCACCCGCCTCCCCTGAACCTCCACCCTTCACAATCCGTCTCATATATTTTTTCTTAACGTCTCTCTTAACGAGTTTCAATAGCAGCATTTTTGTGCACACTACCAGTTCTCTTTCTGTGACTTTTTTGTCGTTGGGAGGGGGTTTGGGGCGGTGAGTGGCAGCGGCAGAAATGAATGTCAAATGCTTTTCCAGGTCGTCTGTGCTCCCTTCGAGAGTGCGCTGCATAGAGCTTTTCTAGGCTTTCTAAGTCCTTTTTCTGTGTGTGTCTCAGCCACTTTCTGTGTGTGTGTGTGTGTGTGTCTGTGTCTGTGTGTGTGTGTGTGTTTGTTTGTTCACTTGTGTTGTGTCACTCTATACTGTAGCACTAACCATAACACACACACACGTACCCACACACAGGCTGGTAACATTCCTTAAGGGAAAAGCTAGTCTGTACTTGACGACCTCATGCTTTCCTCAGGCTCCAGGAAAATTGTGGTTTTTGGGAATGTGATGTGCTGGATGCGTGACTCTCTGCATTTGTACCCGTATGTGTGTTGCATGTCATCAGAAAAGGTGGCATAACGAAGATGACGCTTACACTGTCTAATGACCCTGTCACTCCCTCTATCTCTATGAGCTATCACAGACACAGAGACAAAGAAAGAAAAAAAAGAGAAAGAGAGAAAGTGCTTCCAGACAAGATGGTGTGCAGCTGCTGGAGAGTTGTATTTTTCCGTGCTGTGCTAGAGTGCAAAAAGTTGAAAATATGCGTTTACTTCTGTGATGGGTACAGAGAGTTTTTCTCTTGCCTCATTAGAGAGAAAGAGTGAGGGGGAAAGATGGGAAAAAAACTGAGGGATGTAGTGAGAGTGAAGAGATGTGTGTTTGTGTATGTTTGTGTCCAGCTCCAGCTAGTTAGTTTACAAAGCTGATAAACAGCCTTTTAAAGACTTTCTTCATTATATTTCAGCTTCTGTTGCTAGGGTGGATGGTCTGTGATTTGTGTGTGTGTGTGTGTGTGTGTGTGTGTGTGTGTGTGTGTGTGTGTGTGTGTGTGTGTGCAGACAGAGAAAGAGAGACTGATGGGAGGGGGACGGACGGACTTACTACTGTACACCGCTCACACAGTGTAGCCTTAAATGGAGGGTGTATCTCACTATATCCTGCAGTTTGTCATATGCTGGTGTCAGTTTTTCATAGTGTGATTATCTTTGCCAAAAGGATCTTCAGCTACATAATTTGCTGGCATAATTACTAAACTGATTTACTGTCTATGTTTCAGTATGCGTTTAAAAAAAGTTCTGCAATTTCTTTTTCTGTTGCTGCTGACAAAAAAATGCTTTCTGTGCTTCGTGCTGGAATGAATGTGTATTTGCTGTCTTCTCGCTGTGGACAGTCCCCAATTGTACAGGCTTAGAGGAGCACCTCTCGGGTTCATTGCACTCTAAATGTCTTGTTTGTGCACTGGCCCTGAGTTAGTATGCCGACGAAAAGCTTTAGAAAGAAGGCAGGGTATACGTTTTCTTGGATGTAAAAGTCAGTGAGATGAGTTCTCTTCTCAACTGGGAGTTTATAGGACAGTGTGTGCACAGCGTGTACATTCACGCCCCGACCCATCCTGGATTTTTAAAGCCTATACCAGTATTTGAGAGTTTAAGAAATCAGATAACAATACATCGTCCAATCTTTTTTACATAAACACATAACAAAATATACGACCTGTTGTTGAAGAATAGTGACCAAATGAGTGGGACCATTATACAGAAGAAAAATATTGTCAGTGCTTCCTTGTTGACAAACTACATGAATGTGTGCTGTGATGGTTATAGTATAGCATGCCCTTACTTTTGCAATCAGGCATCAGCTTAGCCTTTCAAAATCACAAACACTGTAAACAGAATAAAAAGGCAGCACCACCTAAAACATTGTATATGTTGATGTGTTTGACAGCATTACTGCCAAAACACGTTTAAGGTTTATTGACAGCTTATACAAAAGTTCCCTTTTCCTCTCAGTACATGTGTTCCACAAAGTGTCCTTGGGTTTATTGAAAGGCGCTATATAAATAAAAGTTATTATTATTATCATTAATAGTCACACTGAAATATTCAACGGAACATAGCTAGACAGTTCTGATTTAAATGATCTCCTCAAAGGCACTCTTAAGAGGATATAGTGCTCAGAAAACGTTTGCCATTACCTTTCCTGGCTTTTAGAGGAGCTTAAAGTGTAACTCTTGCCAAAATGCAACCTAGGGTCTTTTTGTGAATGTAGGCTAGCATAAAAGTGCCCCTAGCACTCCCATTCAAAGGCCATTTGACCGAAAAACAAAAATTCGGTAAATCTTAAAAGTGGCGATTCCGTCCTAAATATGCTTTTAAACGAAAGTTTGACTCGGGTACATTCACAAAAAGACCCTAGGTTGCATTTTGGCGAGAGTTAGGCTTTAAGTTTTGGCTTCACAGGTATGGAGAGGGTTGATGACAGTATGAAAGCAAAAATAACCTTTTCATCAAACAACAAATTCGGAGCCGTATGCTAAAACATACAGTAGTTGGGATTTACAGCAGATGATACTCATACACAGAATTGCACTTTTGATGAGTTTTCATCCAAACACTAAAAAGATCAGACATTTTCTGCTGTTAGATCTTTGCTGAATGTATTTACAGTATTAGGGCTAAAAAGTACATTTTTGTAGAAATACTCCACCAAAACATATGTTTTCAGTGTCAAAGTGACTGAAAAGTTACTAACACCAAATGGAGAAAGCGTTCATGTCTTTCAAAGTGTTTTTTTTTCCTTTCAAGCCTACTCCTGGCTGTAGTGCACTATTTTGTTGTTTCCCCCCTGAAAGACGTGGGAGAAGTGTTTAGAGGTTTAGATGTAAGTCCTGCCTCAACAAAATGAAAGGTCCTTAATCAGGAGCTCAATGTGAGGTGCGTGCTGCACCGCTTGTGCATGGTCGAGAAGTAGGCTGTACAGTAGTACCCTTTCAGACTCATTTATTCATTGTGTATTTTACTCATTTCAGTGAGTTTCCTGCTTTTATTTCAACACAAACACTTCAAGCAAATCTTTCACAGTAATCACTCCAAATTATACAAATGATGGTATATTCAATATAATATAACAAACACAGCCTGTCAACTGTCATTCAATACAAAAACCTTGAAAGAAATGTGCTAACATTACTGTTCACCTCGCAACCAAAGAGACAGAAGAAAATAATTGCGGCTGTAATAACTTTGCAGAATTTTACAATGCTCCCCCAAACGAGTAGAGTCGACCATAAACCGGTGTGCAGTGTCTAGGGTTGGGTGGATGCCGAACCGGTACTTTTAGACGATTCCGATTCCTAAACTGATTCTTGAAAAATGAGAAGAAAAAAAGGCTTTTACGTCCGTTTTGGTGAGCCCAGAGGGAAAATATGACATTTTAAAAGTAGCCTACATTTACGGTAGCTAGCTAACAGTAGACTACAGAGAAAGTGTGATATTTTTACATCCGTTTCGGAGCGACAGAGGGTAAGTATTTCAGTTGACACATTAAGTGGAACCGAAATGAGGAACCGACATTTGCGTTCTAACCTGGTCCGATTCCTACCGGTTGCGTAGAAAAGTAGTTTTGGTACCCAACCCTAGCAGTGTCTTTGTCTGATCTGCCTGAAGACTTGATTTTCAAGTTTGTAACACACTTTGCCAGAAGAAAACATACACTACATGCAACGTGACATCATGACTTTGCGTAAACATACACGCCACTTTCCTAAAGCCAAGAGGCGTGTTATCTGTACGCATTTTCAGCTGTCCGCGTGTATGTCTACGTTGCATACAGCTGACTGCAGTCTGCAACGTCTTTCTAAAGCCACGTGGCGTGTGGGGGTTGGGTTGAAAAGAAAAAACGGTTTGCATTAGGAAAAGAAGAACGGGGTTGAGTTTAGGTTGAAAAGAAGAAACGGTTGGGTTTAGGAAAGAAGAACGGGGTTGGGTTTAGGAAAAGAACAAACTTGGAAAGGAAACATCATACGAGGGACACAAAGGAAACGCCACACGCGGAACGCGATCCCCACTCTCCTAGGTGAAAGTCCTGCGTTTTACTCACCCACCACCCCAACCAACCTCCTTACGCAAATTTTAGGCCTTTCATACGGCGTCAATTCACATGCAATCGCAAGGTAATGTAACTCAATGGAGGCCAAATGGCGTTGATAAACATGCGAAATAGCGAGTATGCGTCTTTATAACACGCAAATCATGGCATATGAATTGGCGTGTCATGCATACGCCACTTCATGAGATCAGTCTGCTACATGTGACAATGCTAACTAGCTGGCCCAGATTCGACCTTTTTTAATTTAGTTTTTGAGTTATGGTGTTTGGAGGATTTGAAATGTGTAATTAGAGTGATATTAATGTGTCGAAGTCAACAGCTTTTTTGCATTTTGAGAATTTAGTCTTTTTGGGTATGAGTGTCGAGCTGTAGCTCATTCATTCAGCTGGCTTTAAGACAGCAACACACAAGGTGCTCCCCCCCCTCCCTGTCCTTGTTAATGGTTGTATAAGTGAGAAGTGGGAGCCAGGGAGGTGATTGTGACATCCCAGCGGGCTGAGCAGCAGATGGACCATTCCACTACCCACACTGCCTCCCCCATCCCTACGCTGACATCACCATCTTCATTAGCCGCCTCTGAGGCTATGACCTCATCTTCTCCTACCGCGCTCCCGAATCTTCCTACCTCTTACCCTCTTACCCTCTTCTTACTCCCTCGGCTGCTTTCTCTCACCTTTCTCTCACCTGCTTTCTCCTTTCCATTTACCCTGCCGCTCCTCCACCCGTCTCTTAACCCTTCATTTTCTTTTTGTCCGTCCTCTTAAGAATCCACCTCTGTCCTTCTCTCCGACTTACCTTAACCTCCTCTCAGTGCCCAGCAGCTCTCACTGACTCTCTCCCTCCCTTACCTGTTGCTCCCTAACCCTTCCCCTGCTCTGAGCACTGCTCCCTCCCCACTCCTCATCATCCCCCCTTCCCGCTCCATCTGTTTCTTTCTACCATTCTAGCCAACTGACTTGATGCATGGTATTATGGGGTTTCCCTGCGGGGGTTACCGTTGTGGTCTCTGACAGGTGTGTGTGTGTGTGTGTGTGTGTGTGTGTGTGTGTGTGTGTGTGTGTGTCCCATGTGTGTTGCTTGCAGGCTTTCATTCAGCATGAGAGATTAGGGATGTTACAGACTGCAATTCAGGACATATACATCTCCTCTGTCACTGAATTGAAATACAGTACTTTTATTCAATGATAACCTTAACATTGACCACTAAAATGTGTGTGTGTGTGTGTGTGTGTGTCTGTGTGTGTGTGTGTGTGTGTGTGTCTGTATATGTGTGTGTGTGTGTGTGTGTGTGTGTGTGTGTGCGCGTGGTAGTGTGAGCAAGGGACTATGTCCATGTGGTATGGAGGAGCATAGAGAATGAGCTGCCATAACTTGTTATGTCTCATTATAACACCTCTTAAAAGCGGCACAGCCACAAAATGAGCTATTTTAGCACCTTTGTCCTCACTTATCCCAAATAGACGAATAGATATAAGTGCACCAACACACACACACACACACACACACACACACACACACACACACGCGTACACACTATACAGATGTAAACTGAAGGAGTCCAGAGCTGCGTGTCAATTATAGTGATTGTGTGTGTTTTTGTGTGACAACACTAAAGATAGTATTTAAGTCTGTGTGACAACTACAAAGAGATGTTGTTGCCGAGACCTCATGACAACCTTGCAGTTCTAAGCATCTCTGAGACGACAACAACGATAGGATTTTTGCTTTCAACACATCACTTTGGTGCACTCCGACTGCAGGAGGCCAGAGGAGGTGCAGAGGGGTGAGACAGTCAATTTAAAACTGAGAGAGGAAAATAGGTGGAGGCAGGAGGTTACGATGGGTGAGGAGGCGGTACATAAGGGGAATTTAAAAATGGGATTTTTGTGTCTGCGTGCGTGTGCATATCCTCCAATTTTTTTTTTTGAAAGCACAACAAATTCAGCTGGTGAGAAAAAGAGTAACAGAGGAAGAAAGAGGGCAGGCCTTGTTTGATCGGATGTGTCTCATCTCTCCGATCACACAGAGGGACAGAGGAAAAAACTGAATGGAGCATGTGTCAACCCTGTTGGACGAAAGGAGGAATTTGCAGTAGATGATAGTATATAGAATAGGAAGCGAGGGTCAGTCATCGATGTTTGAACAAAGGATAGGAAGTAGGAATTAGGATTAAGCCGTTTCAATGTTTACTAACTTTAAACTTTCCATACCCCCCCCCCCCCGATAAAGGGTATTACCAGCAAATTTTAGATATAGTGTTGTTGGTCTTGAATACAAATTTAGCTGCTAAAATGCTCACCACTGTACCGTCTCCTGTCATAACAAGCTGATAGCTCTTCAAAAGCCAGTCACATGGAACTTGTGAAACTTGTCTATATGTTCTCTTTTTTAAACTCAAACTGTTATATTCACTCAAACAACATGGAAATTAAATTGCAAATATTACTCATGCTACTTTGTGTACCTTGTCACCACCTCAGGTTTTACCTAAAGACAATCATCATTGTGTGCTGTGACTGGTTAAGCCTTGTCATTTCATCCTTGCAGCAGTTGGCAGGTCATTTATGCAGAGATGGGTATTTCCATTTCCTTTTTTTCCCCTTGTCTTGGTGCAGTCTTCATATTCTCCTAATTGCAGCAATTCTATTCTTTTTCACAACCGACATGTTTGTGGTTGTCAAATGTGAGGATTTGTATGATATTATCAAAATCTCTTATATACTGTGAATGATTGCTCTATTATCAATGGTAGCAAGCATTAATTACATTTTTAAAGGTTCGTGGGGAAACAACCTTTGCCGTCATTTTCACTCCGTAGAAAAGAATTAGCCTACTCTTTAAATTTATGGAGGAGGAATGTTTTTTCCAATAGTGATAACTCTTTCTAACCTACGCAACGTTAATCATTGTGCTACAGTAGCAATTAAAAAGTATATTTTTTTGAACTGCAAAATAAGTTGAAAGTTAGAAGTGATTAGAGACATTTCTGGTTCCAGATCATCTGTATAAAATCCCACCAAAAACATCTGCTATTCCAACATTTTGAACTTGACAACACTACAGCAAACAGCACAGTACAAAACAGTGGAACATGAGGTAAACAGAAAAGGTAAATGAGAGGTCAGAGTGTGCTGGTCTCCACAGTAATGCATTTGACCCTTTCTCTTGTTTTCTTGCTTGACAGGACAGCTAGATAGGAGGGTTGATAGGGCCACTGGCCTCCATGATAGGTGAAGGTAGGCACTGCAAAACACAACACAGACTATCAGTGATCCCAACCATGCATGAATAGGCACATGCACACGCACACACACACACACACACACACACACACACACACACACACACACACACACAAAGATGCACACGCAAACACAACATGGGGGCAAGATAATAATCTTGATTTCTTTGAACCTGTGGGAGGACCCACACCCAGTGATTGGCTCATTTATCCTGTTGCATCGTGGGAGGCTGAAATCTAGCAGAAATATATTTACGTTTGTGTGTGTACGGTGTGTTTGCAAGCATTTTTATATTTTTTGTGCGCTTGACTTTTGTCAGATTGTGCTGTTTGTTGTGCTACTACCTCACTTGATTTAAAGGTCTTTGCAATTTTATGTGTGTGTGTTATTTTCCAGCTCAGTTAGTGTGTGAGGCATGTGTTGGCGGATTGCCAAGCCCAGGCTCTACACCCAGTAGACGTAGTCTCAAATGGCAACCCCAGATGCTACGGCTCGTAGCCCATACACACTTGCACATGCACGCACGCACGCACGCACGCACGCATGCACGCACGCGCGCGCGCGCGCACACACACACACACACACACACACACACACACACACACACACACACACACACACACACACACACACACACACACACACACATTATTTTTCTCTCTTCTGTACTTCCTTTCTGTATTTCAATTTGTCTCATTTCTATCTTGAATGTAAGAAAGAGAGTGAAAGAGAGATGGGGCAGAGTGTGTTTGTAGCTGGAGGATGGTGTGTGTTGGCAGCTCTGATAAGTGAGCGAGCCGGACTTTGATCTCTCCTTTTCGGACTAACTGACAGACTCAAAACTCAAAAACGCACTGGCACACAATTCCGTCACAACACCACAGGAGGTAATATGTGAAAATGTAGCGCGCATTCTCGGTTCTCCTCCTTGTTGTTCTCTCCCCCCCCCCCTCCCCTCTTGTTTCCTATCCTCTCTTCTCTTTTTTTCTTGTTTTCTCTCTTCTCTTCTTTTTTCCTCTCCTCCCCTCTTCTTTCCTCTTTTCTCCTCTGTGTTGCTGATGAGCTATGAATTCAACCCTCAGACCTTTTCTGGCTATAAAAAACACTTTGCTACTGACATTTTACGGCTCTTTTTTATTTGTTTATGTGTGTGGTTGGGTAGAGGACAGGCACACTGACAGTGTTGCATTTATATACAGCCCTGCACTGTAGCCCACAGATTTAGATTGGTTGTTCCTTTCAGCTTGTATTTCAGTTTCTTGTGTCATATATTTTGAGCCATCTTTTCTTTCCAGTATTTTTCTCCACAGGCCCTCCAGAGGAAAACATGCTATAATTGTGCATAGAATATGACTGTAATAGGGCTATTCTAATTCTGGCTCTTTTTCTCCCCTCTCTTGCCCTGCTTCTCTCCTCTGCTCCGCTGCCTTGGGCTGGTCCTGGTGCTGTGTGTTTGGACACATCTGCTCCCTTAGGTGAGTTGAATTTTTCTTACAGTGCAGTTCAGTGCTAAACTAAGTGTACACAACTGCTGTGCCTGAGTATACAGCCTGTCTCTAACCTGTATATCACGGTTTTACTTTAAATGAAATCCTGGCATATCATCAATTAAGGAAACATCCAGCTTAATTTGAGCACCAGTTGTCAATTAAAACCATTAGTAGTATGTTCACACTGCTGAGTAGTTATGACAACTGGCTATTAAGTGACATGTGTCCCTGTTGCTCTGTGATCAAATGCTTTCTCTAATCTGTCTCCCTTTCTGCCTCCCAATTCAATGAACTGCCCACGTCGCCCAGTACACCAAGAGTCATAATTAATTTGGAGAATCATGATTTATAATTGTGATTATGACTTTAGCCATAATTGTGCAGCCCTCTTGAACAAAGTAGAAGTTGGAGTTGATGCAGCAATCAGAAATACAGGCTTTTCTTCCGTTTATGTAGACAGGAACACTGGTTTTTATTCATAAGTGTCCTATTTCACAGCCTTCCTCTTACCGTGTCATGATTATCTTTGTTGTCCTGGGAGAATTGCGTGTGATGAAAATGCCAATAAAAAGTTAACCTGACAGTGAAAGTGTTCTCAGAGGTTATGAACTTCCGTGGAGTGCCTTTTTACATTGTTTTGGCTCATGTAAAGAAAATGTGGCCTACCCACAGCAACAAGGCATTCATTGTGAATTTGTTTTTTCCATTGATGTTAGTGTGTTTTCCAATACACGTGTCCAAATCCACAGAGCACTCAATGGCTTAATTTTGTAAATAAATTGCAATGGTCTTAGTGCAAATGAACACAAACAGGGTTTTGTTAATTGTGTCTAGCACTGAAGCACTGACCCCCTGTGCTGCATGTCTCCACGTGTCGGATTAGAAAGAATAAATCAAGCAAAGGTGTGCTTAGTGGTGGTCATGGCCAATCAGCTCCATGACTTTCACTCTTTATGCTATACATTTGCTAAAAGAGAACTGTTTGGGAAGGAAGCAGATGCCACTGATACACTTCCTACAATCAGTGTTTTTTTGCTGAGGATATGAGGATTGATAGGAGCGGGTGGTCCTGACACAGCTCAGTGATTTTATGTGAGGAGTGATCTAGAGAAGGGATCCGTGCGAACTACTGCAGCCATTAGGATTCCATGATGATATTATCCATATTCCTGCCACCCTTATGATTACATTAGCAGTTTCATAATCCTGGAAAGTTCTGTGGAAGACAGTGTTGTAAATCTAACCGATTTGATACACTGAAGCACTTAAAAAGTAGTTCAGTCAAGATTTACACATTGTAGATGTAGTACAACTATTTTAAGACATACAGCACATTAAATAGTTCCAATGCAGTTCAACCGTATATTCATTTTATATGAAATTACTGGTACAGACTTGGCAGCAACTTCCGGACTGCAGGAAATATTCTAGCCCAACCTCAGTTCTTCTGGGAGCTAAAGTATTGTTTTTTCTATAAAGAGTAGCTAATTAATAATTGCAAGAACATTTTTTCTTTTGTTCATTTCATTTGCTTTAACATTTAATTGTAAATCATTACAGGTTTTTAACAATACAATTATATGAAGAGACACTAAGTATTGTAATTGAGTTATGGCCCAGTCCTACATAGTGTACCAATGATTGATGTCATTTTTGGAAAATCTGTGTGCATGCGTGCATATGAAAACTACAGCCAAGAGGCACGAAATGCCAGCACTTGCACTGAAATGAACTCTGTAGGCAGAATCACAAGTGTAATTTCTGCCGCTGTGACTGTTCTGTTGCACCCATTTCTTTTTTACTGATTATAGTGTCATGGCTTACTGTGACATTGCATGACAAAATGTGCACTGGAGCACTTTGGCCCGGAATGCCAACAGAATTATCACTTTACTGGCATAAGGTCACTGAGCTTCCTCTGCATCCACCCGAAACTGGGGCCAGAAGAGTTATTGAATGATTCTGAAAGTGTTTGCAGTAATGCTAACTCACTAATTAGATACATTTTCATTGGAAAATGTATAAGAGATTGTGGGATGGCTTCTGAAGCATTTTGCTTCACTGGCATCATAAAGCCATAAGACCCAAATGTTCATTTGCAGTCATTATGTTAATGGCAATTAGTATTGACTTTTGCTGCTTGCTGGTGAGTGGACCAAATGTTTGTAGGAAATTATAGCAGCCATCACTGAGAGCAGTATTTATGCTGACGTAATCTTTATTTTGACTACACAGAGAGCTCTGGTCTCTCACTCCTGGCACGTGTGTGTGTGTGTGTGTGTGTGTGTGTGTGTGTGTGTGTGTGTGTGTGTGTGTGTGTGTGTGTGTGTGTGTGTCTGTGTGTGTGTGTGTGTGTGCGCGCGTGTGACTGGATATGCTGATGTGCGTTTTGAAGTGCATTGCGTACTACTTTGGCAGAAGAGAGTGTGGGTTTTATGAAGGGTGTATTACTGGACACAGAGCAGGAAAAGACAGCTCTCATCGTCTGTTACCCAACATTGTCCACTGTGTATTGCTGTGTGTGGGTGTGTGGATGGAAAGGTGTTGGTATGATACATTACCTCTTTGAAATATTGTGAACACTTTTGTTGTTGTAGTAGGGGATATTTTATGTGTATGTAGTCAGACACTAATAGTGCATTTTAGAGTATTTATTTAGGGAAAATGTTACAAGTTTGCTGAACAAGCAACAATAACACAAGGTTACTGAATACTTTTTGGGTGTTGGTCAGACTAATTTAGCAGTTTTGGCTCTGGGAACTTGTTTTTGACATTTTGTAGATGAAATCAGTGAATGCAATAAATCACTGATGGATTGATCTGTAATGAAAATAATCATTAGTTGCAGCCCAAGACACACACCATGTACCGGCTGATGTACTTCCATTGTTATGAACATCCTGCAGCCTGTTTTTAATCTATGTTTTCCTTTTTTTCTTGTGTAATTGCCTATCCTCAATCTCCCTCTCTCTCCATCCTTCCTTGTATCTGCTCCTTCCTCCTCTCTTGTTTCCTCTGTCTCCTTCATTCTTTCGGTCTCGTCATGCTCACCTTTCTTCTCTCTACATCTCTCACACTAATCCGCAGAGGACAGTACGACTGTTTAATACCCTATTTGTGTGTGTGTGTGTGTGTGTGTGTGTGTGTGTGTCGTTCGTGCCTGCCTGCGTCGTGCGTGCGTGTGTCATCCGTGCGTGTGTGTGTGTGTGCGTGAGCAGCTTTGTGCATGCTTGCATGCACACGTCTTTTGCTTGTGTGAAATAGGTAGATATTGGTCTGAATATATAAGAGGATTCAATGGCACGGTGTGGAATTTTCATTTCTCTGGCTGCAGAAAGAGGACATGGCGGCAAGGCGCAGACAGGGAAAGTTTGTCTTTTTGTTCACAGTTGTACATTCACCCCTTCCCAAACACACAGTCAAAAAACACACACACACACACACACACACACACACACACACACACACACACACCCTGTTGGAGTGAATGATGTATGGAGCTCTCGTTTGTGATAAGCCTCATCCACCACTCCTTCCTGTTACCCGTCTTTTCTTCCATTCGGGGGTTTCGGTGCTCTTGTTAGCGGGTGGATGAGGGCAGGAGCTGGGGCAGGAGGAGGAGGAGGAGGAGGAGGAGGGCTGACTCCAGGCTCTCAGATGATACTACTTATTCTGTTAAATGTCCTCTTCCTCTCTTCCACTCTACCTCTTTTCTGTCTTTCCCTCGCTTTCTACATCCATTCCTTCCTCCCTTCATCTCCCGGGCCAGTAGAAATTACTTGTCCCCTTGCAAGGGCGCATCATCAATCCCATGATTCATTGCGTGTTGCTACCGTAATGGCAGCTTCTTTGATTGAATCGAGGGGGGGGGGCATGCGTTTGTGTCTCTGCTTGGACACAGTTGTGAGAGATGACTTCTGAGTGAAAGGTTTATTTTTTTTTAACCTTTTAAAAGCAGCGTGTTTGTCTGCCCTCCAACTCTGGCATGCACTCCCTCTCTCCCCCCTCCTTCTCCGTCCATCTCTCGCCATATCACCCACGCTCTATAGTGCTGGAGCGGTGTTTGCTTGACTCGGCCTCCCTCGTTTACCTTTCTTTTTTATATGCAGTTTATCAGTCCATTTGGTACTAAATGCTAATTCTGCAAAAAAAGTCTGTGTTTTTGTGTTAGGGGAATGCTCATAATGGTTAATACAATCAGTGAAATGGAAAGGCTTTTGCTCCCTGTTAATTCACTGCTTGCTAATGCAGACCTTTTTCCATGTTAAACTCTCACTCTCTCCTGTTTGTTTCTCTTTGTCTTTTTCTATATCATTTTATTGTCTCCTTCTTCTTTTTTTGTTTCTCCCTTAGCTATTTCTTTGTGGCAGTCTCAAACATGCACTAGCATGACGCTTTGATTATTTAGGTTAAGCTGCCAGATTGATGGGTTGTGAATTCAGTATATATTGAGTTAAGTTGGACACTTGTACTCTCTTGTCTTGTCTTGTTTTTAAACAGTTATGTCTTGTTTGTCATCCATTATGTTTGTACTTGATCACTATCAACACCGGCCGCCGCACATTGCATTTCGTTATTCTTTTTTTTTTTTTTTAAACGCTATTTAAAACACGTTCTTCTGCATTTCCTTTCCCTGCTCTCCTCCGTCTCTCTGTCACTTGTCTCTCGCTCACATACACACACACACACACACACACACACACACACACACACAGCTCCTCCCACCGTGTGGTGTTTGGTGTTTTTAGCCCCCAACGTTGCCTTCCAGGTGAGGGTTAGCTGCCTGGAAGGCGACATTGGAGGCATAAAACACCATCAAGCCCACTGTGCACACAGCGTCTGTCTCCATAAATAATAATAATAATAATAATAAATTTAATTTTTGCTTGCTTTTCAAGGACTCAAAGTCGCTTTACAGGGGAGGTAGATTACAAAAACAGAACAAAACAAAACAAAACAAAACAAGATTCAGGCACAGATAAAAAGGGGAGGGGGGCGGGGGGCTACGGATAGGCAGTGGTGAAGAGATGGTAAATAAAGAATATAAAGAAGACGGCTGGCGAAATTCACAAGTTCACTAAAGGTTGGTATCTATCTCAAGAACGCCTTTACACAATCACACATTCACAATCACAGACCAGACTCTTAGCAATGCCTAAGAGCAGTGCCTGCTTTAGAAAGTTAACTAGTCGCAAGTTTGCGGTAAAATGCAGTTGGGTTGTCGAGGTCAAAACACTATATAGCAGCTGTGAATCAAATAAACGTATAATAAATAATGTTATGCCATTTTTTACTCTTACACCCCCCCCCACCCCCTGTTACAAATTGCTTTCGAAACACTGAACAGTCATAACATGTGAAGTACTTTCTTGATTTTCTCTTTTTTTTTTACTTTTTCTGTCTGCCGATTCTGTCCTGCTTAGCAACATTCTTTATTTACTCACTGGATCACCACATCTATAAGTTTGTATTTACCACCATCCTACTATATTCCTGATATCTGAGCCCACATATTCCAATTGCCATGGAAAAACGTGTTTGGTGTCAGCATTCTCCCCCTCATATGCAGTTTAGTTTTACAGACAATCAAAACTTCTTTTTAAAACCATATTTCTCCATCAAAATTTGCCGTTGGCATATTGGTTGTAGCCTTGTGTTAAAACCCTAATGTTTAAACACTGCTGATTCCAGTCACTTCCACAGTTTTAAAATCGTGGTATTGACTGAAATATGCACCTTCATGGTCAGTGTATGTTTTGGTCATTCGATTTTCATTTCATTAACAGCTATTAAAAAACCCAAAAACGAATGGTTATTTGATTTTCGTTTTAAAATACAAAATTTGAAATTGAAATTGAAATACAAAGCGTTTTTTTCCTTTTCATTGTCAAAAGGGAATGTGAAAATTTAAAACATGCTTCGATTTTTATTTTCTATTTCATATAACAAAAAATTAAATCACTAGAAAACAGAAAAAAAAAAAAAATTTTCATATTCTGAGACCGGATGTTGCATTTTCAAGGCAGTAGCACGTTCTCTTAATACATCCATGACTAGCACCGGTGTAGCCTACCAGTTTTGCTTTAAACCAGGCTGCAGTTGAGGGAAACTGTAGCCTGTAACTTCCTGAGCGACTGGTCATCCGTTTTTTGCACCTCTTTACATAAATATACATAAATATGGCTGAAATACATAAATGAGGCATACATATATGCATTAGTCATTATAGTTCAATAGCCTATATGTTTTACTTGTATTTATTTCAGGGGACTTTTATTTATTTCCGTCTAATTATTTGCACGTTATATTCAAAGGAAGTTTGGTTATCTCACAGACTCAGACTAAAAGTAACTAGCAAGCCTGCCTGACATCAGTGCATCAAAGCATATCACTATCTGCAAAGAAAAGAAAATATGAATAAAACACGAGCGCAGCAGATTCGTCTGATTCCCAGCTTAGCTAGAGCGGGCAACGCTAGCTCTGCAGACGGACCAGAGTCAGTCAGCACCGGGGGAGCGAACATAGAGCGAACCGGGGACCCAGGTCACAGAGTAGGTTACACCTGCTAGCTAGCTGCAGCTGCAGCGGCAGCAGCGAACATTATAACATTAGACCCAGCACCGGAGGTCTGATCCCCATGATCTGATCCCGAACCGCCGGTGACTTTCTGCCAGATCAGCAAGCTTAACGGCAGCAACAGAACGTTTGCTGGGACCAGACTTTGGCGCTGTAACGGTAACGTTAATGTAACAGTAACGTTACAGGTGTGAACTGAAAGTCAAGTCCTCAGCTGGTTTGACTCTCTTCAGGCGAAGTTGTCTGCTGCGGGTAGAGACAGAGTCAGAGGAAGGCAGGGAGAGAGGGTAATAAAGAAATGTGACATTATGAAATAAAAGTCCCTCCAAGCATTATCAAGAGTTAGGTTAGGTTTCCAAAGTAATTTTAGCCTGGGTTGAAAGCAACACTGGCAGTGGCAGCATACACTGGCGCTGTTGCATTGGAAATGACAACATCCGGTCTCTGAATATGAAAAAACAGGCCTTTTTTCGTTTCTATTTTTGAGTGATTTTATTTTTTGTTGTAAGAAATAGAAAATTAAAGTAAAAACATATTTTAAATTTCTCTCATCCCCTTTTGACCATGAAAAGGAAACAAACCGCCTTGTATTTAAATTTCAAATTTTGTATTTTAAAACGAAAATCAAATAACCATTCGTTTTTTGTTTTTTAATACCTAAAAATTGAATTGAATGAATAATGAATAATTAATGTAATTGAATGACCAAAATATACACTGACCCTTCATTCTTCACAGTGGGAACATGTCTGGAACAATGTTTCCTTACAGATATGGACTTTTTAGTGTATTTAAAATAAAATTGGTATTTAACATTGAGCGATGCAGTTCAGTCAAGACATGATGATTTTCACCATCACTAGTTAGCAAGGTTTCCATAGTTTCTTCATGTTAATTCCAGCAAGTTGTGAATTACAGAAAGTCCCCACTGTCTCTGTTCTATTAACACCCACGTTCATATTTTCATGGGTGTTTAACTTGTATTTCTGAAAAAACCTTCAGGGAACATAATGTGTTAGGTCAACTCTCTGAGACACAATGGTTCTAAATCACTCCCTAATTCACTCACTTGCTTCTTCCTCCACTGAATAATAGACATTTAAAAAAAAAAAATAGACACTCATTAGTTCACTATAGTGAGCAGTAAAATGAACTTACCGCATACACCCAGCCATTGTGAGATGCGGCGAAGGGCAGTTTGTTCGTTGATTTTATTTGAATAATCTTTAAGGCTTTAAGGTGTAATACAGACACGGCCTGTTCCTCAAACAAATTGACGAGGCGATCCTCTTTCCAGTCCAAAACTCCATTCCATTTCGATCAGTTTGTAACTGACTAGTCCAGCTGACTTCGCTACGAGCTGATTGGCTGTTAAAACAGGTAATGTGCCTTACATTCTAAAACCACAATTGGCGATTTGACAAGCTGAGTCGCAGGCGACACCATCAGCTGGCTTGAGTGGAACTGAGACGGGCCAGTTCAGACCGTTCCAACGTTCTAAAACGGTGTCGTCTCGTCACACATCTTTGGTCTGAACGGGGCTTAAAGCAGCCATATTATGCTCATTTTCAGGTTCATAATTGTATTTTAAGGTTGTACCAGAATAGGTTTACATGGTTTAATTTTCAAAAAGCACCATATTTTTGTTGTACTGCACTGCTCTCTCTCACTGCTGCAGCTCCTCTTTTCAGCTGGTCTCTGTTTTAGCTACAGAGTGAGACCTCTTTTCTTCTTCTTCTTCTGTACTATCTTTGATTGCACTCGCACATGCCCAGTAGCTCAGATGCAGATCATGTCAGCTAGCTAGCTCCATAGACAGTAAAAGAAAGGCTGTTTCTACAACTTCGGTCAGTTACAAGGCAGGATTAGCTGGGAGACTTCTAAATGAGGGCGCACATGTAAGTAGTTCTTTTGTAGATTATGGTGAACTTGTGTGTGTTGTAGCAGTGCTTTGCTATTGAGAACGAGGTAGCATGCTAGCGTTAGTTACGAGCTAATGGTTGCGGTTAGCCTGCTCGTTTCGGCTTGTGACGTCACAAGCCGTGCCGATTTTGAACAGCTCATCCAGAGACTGAAGGCAGGACACATTCAGAAACTGTATCTCACTCTAAACAGCATGGATGGATTTTTTTCAAAGTTTGTATGTGTGTGGAAGCACCAGAGACACAACATAACACCCCAAATCCCAGAAAAAGTGATTTTTTCATAATATGGGCACTTTAATGAACTAAAGTAAATATGGTACTGTAGAAGAACGATTAACTCATGAAATGTGATGAATTTATGATCACGACATACATATGTACTTTTATGTAACTCTACCACACTTGTTTTTAACATTGTTACATGTCTCACTGCTGTCTAAAATCCATTTTCTCTTCAGATAAATGCCATTTTCCCATCTGGACCTGTAGTGCACCTTTATCATATCCTAATTTTACAAGCTGCCAATCAGGTATTCATGCGGAGAGAACTGTTGAATAGAAACTAATTTTGAAAGATTATCTATTACAGTTTGGTAAAATGATTTAAAAAGTGACCCACGTGTGTTATTATTTTTTTCTATATCTAGTTTTGTGCCTTTAAGGGGCTAGAACTATTACTCAATAGCCTTGACTATTAGTGATGAGGTCATTAGTGTCAGCTAAGCAGCTGATTAGAACGATAAGTGTTTAACCCAGGTTCATCTCATACTGTGATGTCATCCTCCCGTCACTGTATTGATTGCTGTGGCTGTGGTGCGGCCTGGCCAATCAGTCCTAATAAAACCACCAGGTAAATGTCTGGGTGGGTGATAAGTGTGTGTGTATGCGTGCGTGCGTGCGTGCGTGCGTGCGTGTGTGTTTGTGTTTGTGTTTGTGTGTGTGTTTATGTCTAAAAGAAACAAAGATAAGGATAGTAAGACAGGAAGAATTAGATTGTCACCGATAACTGTCTCATGCAGGCGTGCCTATACATACACAACAAACGTACATACGCACGCACGCACGCACGCACGCACGCACACACACACACACACACACACACACACACAAACACAGGGATACACACAACACAGCACACAGGAATAGTGTAGATTTGCCAGAGTGTTTAGGCCAGTCGATAGGTAATCAGCTTGGCGGGTATGTAACAGTAGTAATTCCCTCCTACCCACTACTCGCCTTCTGTGGGAATTAGAGAGGGGCTGTCAGATTTCACAGCTATTTGGAATCCTTGCACACAAACACACACACCACACAAAATGGCAGAGGGAAGGCATTGGTGCAGGGTTGAATGAGTCACATAGGACTAGGTGGAAATTAAATTTTCCTTGAATGAGAGTACTGTATGCGCAGCCCGTAACTGACACATGCACACACAAATACATAAAAGTATTTGTAGTTCAGACTTCATCTCCAGGCTGAGATGAAAAGATAATTTGAAAAAAAAAGAGAGAGAGAGAAAGAAATGGAATTAGAGAGATGAAAAAGGCCATTGATTTAAACTGACACCAGACAAACCAATGGATAAGAAAGGATAGTACGTATTAAGTATTAATGTACAAGTCGTCATTTGAGGTTTATCTCTGTTGTGTCTGCGCAGTCTGACCTCTCACCACACCTCCATGTATCGTCTCTCTCTCGTCTCTTATTCACCTTCTCCTCCGCCTTTCTTTATCTGCCTCCTCCTCCACTCAAATAGGCTGCTCTAGTGACACTGAGCACAAGTTAAAACACACTGCCTGTCTGTGTGATGAATGGATCAGCAGAGGAGAGAGGAGGAAGAGAGGATTGGGAGGTACAGTAGGGGAGGAAAAGGTCACAGTGTTTCCTGAATCAAAACCTCCAGTGTTTGACCACGGAGAGTGCTGGTGTTGATCTTCAAGGCGTGTCCTGTAACTGACATCACATGGTTGGCTGGCTGGAACAACATGGTGGGGATTTAGTATTTGTGGGGCTGTAAGAGAAGGTCACACCAGGTGTTACATGAGCTAAGGGAGTCACTGACAATTATAAGGTCATTTCCTGTTTCCTGCATGTAAGAGGCAGAGAGCCAAAGGCAGAGCCACTGGTAGCCTGAAATAACATCCTGACTTATTCATGTTGTAATACATAATGCGTTCTTTGTGTCTTTCTGTCTTTTCCTGTTATTTTTTTCTTGCTCAATTTGTCTCAACTTGTCTCTTGCCTGAACAAATGATGAACGGCAATAATGTGTTGTATGATTAGATTCAAACTGAAAACTATCTTTTATTCTATTCTTCTTTTTTTGTAACTCACACAACTAGGGCAGTGTGTCTTTAGGGATGGCAAAGTCGCTCTGTCGGTGCACTACTTTCAGCCACATTAAACGATCTCAACAGCTATTGAATAGGGCTGGGCGATAGGGAGAAAATCAGATATCACGATATTCTTGACCAAATACCTCGATATCGATATTGCGGCGATATTCTAGGGTTGACAATTGGTGCTTTAACAAAATATCTTCACACTTAGATTTTAGATAAATAATCATCAGTAATGTGGACGTAATGTCTAAGTGGGGAAAAGGCAAATAATAGAACAGTTACAACAGTCTGGTAAGTTCAGAAAAGTACATCACTTTACTGCAATGCAGCCTTTAAAACCAGGAAAAGACAACACTTATGTCATATCACGATATTACGATATCCAAAATCTAAGACGATATCTAGTCTCATATCACGATATCAGTATAATATTGATATATTGCCCAGCCCTACTATTGAATGGATTGCCATGATATTTTGTACAGACATTAACGGTCCCCAGAGGATGAAGCCAACTGACTTTGGTGATCCTCTGACTTTTTCTTCAGTGCCACCAGGAGGTTGACATGTTTGGTTTTAAGTGAAATGTATCAACAACAATTGGATGGATTCCCATGAAATTTGGTACAGACATTCATGTACACCTCAGGATGAATTGTAACCTGCGAAGCATGCTGACATTAGCATTTATCTCAAAGCTCCGCTGCGCCTAAGTACAGCCTTACAGAGCAGCTAGTATGGCTGTATACCCTTGTTTTCATTATGAATTAATTTGTAGTTCTTTTTTGATTAAAGAATGTATCACTTAGTCTTAAAAATGTTGGTAAAAACTGAAAAATGTCTATCAATTTTCCATACTCTTAAGATAATCTTGTTAAAATGCCCATTTTCACCCAAAAGATGAAGATATTTCATTGATGCTATAAAACAGAGAAGAGCAGTGAATCACTACATTTGCGAGGGTTAAACCAGCAAAAGAAAGTAATTTCTCCTTGATATTTGGCTTAAATGGTTACATAAATACTAAACTGAGCAACCATGGAACATAACATAATCATGAATTTTTCTTCTTCGTCTTTATCTCTTTACCTTATCTCTCTTTTTCTTTTTTCTTTTTTTTCACATGCAGCCCCATACAGACCAGTCAGATCTATTCTGATGACAGACGCACAGCTATCATCTGCATAAAGCACACACACACACACACACACACACACACACACACACACACACCTGTAGCATGCAAAGGTAGATGTACGCACACATAGATGACCTCTAATTAAAGCTGTTTTCCTGCTGGCTCCCACAATGCATCTTGTTTCTTTATTTAAGGGCTGTGGTTGCATTATTGTGGAAACCTGCAGAGTGGCTGTCCAATTGTGGTCCAATCTTTTACCTCTCCCACTCTCTATTTTCATTTGTGGCTGCTCACCATACTCTTTTCTTTTCTCACTTTCCCCCGAGTAAAACGTGTGCAAAACGCA
>NC_050176.1:15200782-15260782 GCF_008315115.2 Sander lucioperca
ATATCAGGGAGCTGTACATTATAGAAATATACTCAAATGTATTTTGCACATTGATCACATTAGTGGGTACTCTTCAGCTCCATATCTCAGCAGAAAACCAACCTGTATTGGGAAGTTTCCGACAGTTTAGCAATTTATCCCCGTTTTTGAGCTAAAAACAATATCTCAGGAGGGAATGACATATTTTCCTCATCAAAGTTATGTGGGAATTCAGGTATTAAACAATATATAGGGGTGTGCAATATGGATAAAATATTGTATTACGGTACATGTTATTTTATATCACAATATTGGTATTTATCATGATATAGGATCCTGGAAACTCATTAGAGAAACTTTTTTATATAAAATAACTAGATTACAATAGACAGGGGGTACATGACATTGATGAAACAATCCCGTAATTCTAATATTGCCATAAAGTAGTCCTGCTCATTGATTTGTAACCACACTTACCTAATAACGTTTAGCAATATTAAAGAAAGATTAACTGTCATGGTATAAACAGTATAAATCTCTTCTTGTTTGACACATTTCTATTGTCTTATATTATAAAACATTCCTGACAGAGATGTTATTCTCTGTTTCCTGCTCAGGGACTACAGATGAAAATTAGCTTATAGCTAACTCTGGTACTGCTAAGGAGCTGTGCATTGTCCCTGTCAAATAAATAAATCACAATGCCCACCACAAACAGTATAGTATCAACTATCGGTAATTTTTGTTTTCATTCTTATACTATTTATTTTGTTTTGTAACCAAATATATATAGAAATCTTTCAGTGTTAGGTTGGGGGGTGGGGGATATATAAATGTCAGTACAAATACAGTGAAGTACAAACAAAATAAGCATTAACAGCCCAAAAAAATGATGTGTAAAATACATTAAGTAATACATTACACAAATGAATGGAACACAATGACTAACCATTAATCAACCGTCTTTTAAGTAATTAAATATCTGGTCATTTAGTATTTTAACAGTCAACAATAGTCTGTTTAATTAGTCCAGTTCTTTACAGTTAACTGGGTAAGACAGAATTCATGAGTCTGTTAAAAATTGTCAGATTGTATTCTGCACTTTAATGCTTTTTGTGTCCTAGGTTACAGAGAGTGGAGTAAACAGAGACTGTTGAGAAGGCTGTTGGAAGTAGAGAAGGTGAGAGAAGGCTGTAACTAACTAGTTGTCCATGTAAACACATGCAGTCACCTGTGACAGAAAGCAGCCTCATCACAGACCGACTCCTCTCTCCCCCAATCAGAGGCTGGAGGACAGCAGAAGACACACCCAGTCAGCAAAACACAGCGGCCGATTGGATCAGGAGGTCCAGGCCACTTCCACTGAGATTCTGGGCTTCACCATGGCAACAGAGGCAGTGGTCTCCGTGGGAACGAGCACTGAGGAAGGGGCGGAGGTTTCTGATCTTAGAGAACACCTCGTCCAATTGGAGAAGGAGAAGGTGGAGTTTCAGGAGACGTTGTCAAGTAAAGAGTAAGTAAGCAGCAACCTGAGACCACTCAGTGTATCCATCTTTTCAAGCCATGATAAATGTTAATAATCTAAATTCATGATAAATAACAGATTTAAGGTGTTTCATCAGACTAAAAGTGGAGCTGCATGTTACTCTTACATCAGTGACATTTGCTATTGGGATAAAGCTACTGAATATTGTTCTTGAGACTGAATCTATGTTGTGTTTGTGTTTTCAGTGACAAATTGAGCCAGTTGAGGAAAGAAAGAGAAGAATTGGAGGCCGAGACAGAACGATGGAAAGCTGAGCAGAAAAATGAACAGGACAAAGAAAGACAGCAGCATAAGTATGTTTTAATTGTGTTGTGCCATTAAATAGAAGGAGTGTAGGGGCCAAATAAGTTGTTGTGAATAATCCGACTTTGGGTGTTTTTTTGTGTGAACATTGGGTTGTTGCTGTGCTGTCACCTATGGGCTAAAGGTAAAGTACAGTAGTAGACTGAGCGCCTTTAACAATATGATTAAATGATGTGTCATTTGACTCAACATGCCAGAATATGTATGCAACATCTCTATATCTCTGCTATAGTGAGATTTTCCAAAGTTTAGCTTGTTTTCAAAATCAAAAGGTGTTCTTATGCAAGTATATATTCTTTGTATGTATGGTGGTATTTTAAAGAACTGTCACAGACTGCTGTTGGATTTGCATTTTATGGGGAAATCTACTTGTGCCCAATGCACAGATCACAGCTGATGCCACTCTCATATGGATGCTTTATAGTTATTTCAACAATGTCGCTGCAAACACAGTTGGCATCATCATAAAAATCTGCTGGAGAATTGTCTGTATGCAAATGATAACCGGGCAAGAAACAGAGATTGAAAGAGATGTTGCAGTTACCTGGTGTGTCTGATATGATCAAAACAGCTATGGTTAGCTCACTCTAATCACATAATATGTGCTTACTACCATGATGCAATTGCATAAAGTCAAATCTGATCCTGTGTATGTGTACCAATAGGTTCCCTGTCAAAAACCTCTCCGAAAATAATATTTATATTTAGCTCAAAACCAAAGTCATAGGTGTAGAAATCCTCAACTGACTATTAAATGTTATGGCTGCTGGTTGCGTTTTGTCACATGTTTATGTACGCACGTGTGTTTGTGTTTCTCAGACAGGAGTTAGACCAGTTGTGGACGAGGATCAAAACTCTAGAAGACAAAGGTAAACCTGCAGAAGCTGAGCTCCCCTCTCTCTCTGCCACATCGCCTGAAGACACTCGGGCTGGAACGGGTCTGGACGAGGGAGAGGAGATGGACACTGGAGTTAAAGAAGACAAGGGGGGTGAAGGAGATGAAGAATTGGGCACAGATGCAGGGAACAAAGAAAGGGAGAAGGCAACTTTGGTCATTCAGACATACTGGAGGGAGCACAGAAACAGGGTATGTAACATCACAATTATGTTAACGAAGTTACTGATGTGTCAGAGAAACAGTATGTAAAAATGTCCTAACATTTCATCTGAGATTTCTTTTTCTGTCTCCCTCACCCTGCATTCCATCTGAAGGACATTGTGATGTTGCAATCAGCATTAAGAGGTCATCTCCTCAGAGAGTCACAGCTCAAGAACCTGCTGAAAGACGCACAGAATAAGGTTTTACACACACACACACACACACACACACACACTGTAAAGCAATAATCCTGTTACACTTCGTTGTGAATCTGAATCTTTCACACCAAGCCGACGGTCCGACGGCGACCAACCGTCGGCCTAGTCTGTGCAGTGTGTCCCGCACCGTTGGCCTTTGTCGGCCTGTTTTTGGGTGTCAGCGTCGGCTGAACAGCCAATTCATTTGATTGGCTGTTCAGCTTGGAAACGAGTGAGGAAAACAAACGACTGTGACAGGCACACCCTTACGTTTTTCATCTCATCTGATCAATCCAATACGCATAGAGCTGTCAAAACGGGTCAAAGATTAAGTTAGAATGTTCCTTCTAAAAACACACAACTATTCAAACTATTGGAATAACCCTTTTTACACATGTCCATTAGGGGTGTGCAAAGAAATAGATTCAGATTCGTATCGCGATTCAAGCTCTACTGATTCAAAATCGATTCATAGAATTCCAAAAATCAATTCATATATGTATATATATCGATATATATAATGGATTTTGAAAAGAATTATATATATATATATATATATATATATATATATATATATATATATATATATATATATATATATATATATATATGTATATGTGTATATGTATATATAATTCTTTTATACTATTGTCCTGAAATGAGTTTAGCTCGCCATTCCCATAGATGCCGCTGCGTCGAAGTCACACCGACGCCTGCAGCAGAAGTAGTTTAGTTGGCGCAAGCGATGGCAAACCTCACAGAAAGAATTATTCAACCTGCTCCATCCTCTTTGAAGGCGAGAGTTTGGGCACATTTTGGCTTTTATAACCTCGAGGGGAAGACGGAACTTGATAGGAATCATGCTATATCCAGGCTTTGCAAAGCGAAAGTTAAGTATTTTGGAAACACCACAAACTTGAGAACTCACATGGTACGCCATCACCCAGAGACATTAAAACATTAAAGACGTTGACGAACAACAACCTAAAGTACCTAACATGCCAGTCATCCAACGCACTCTCTTTCAATGCTCTAAACTCCCACCCAACTCTGAACAAAAAGCTCTTTTTATATAACAGTTGTATTTTATACTTGAATTAAAGCTATTTGAAAGCTGGCCAAAGCTTGGCACTCTGCAGTTTTTAGTTGCAAAAGTTTTTATTTTTGTATGAAGACATATAAAGTAATATCAAACTACATTTAATTTGTTGTTTCTTTTCTTTTAAATTGTATGTCTACTGAAATCACATGGGAAAAGTAACTACATTTACATACTGTGAATCGTTTTTTTAAATTGAGAATCGTTTTTGCCTAAAAATCAATATTGAATCGTGACAATTTCTGAATCGTGCACCCCTAATGTCCATAAGATGGCAGACCCTCTCTCTCCCCCGTCTGCACCACTAAACAATTAGCCCCATAGCAAGCAAGCAAGCTAGCTTACCAGCCAGCCTCCAAATTAGTAAAATGTAAGAACTTAAAGTTTAATTCACACGCTCTTGTCTAAAGAAAAGCACGTTACGTTGCTATTGCCAGATGAGTGACATGTTTGTGTGGCTTATTTTACGGTAACCGGTGTATGATGAAGGCATGTTTGGTGGAGGAAATTAGCAAGCTAACGTTAGCTAACGAGCCAGTAGCATGTAGTCTGTGCGGTGTGTTCCAGTGCTAATTTTTGGCCCAGACAAAGGTCGACGTGAGGCTACGCCACAGGTGGCTGTCGGCGGCCGTCGGCTTGGTGTGTCAGGGCCTTTAGTATCAATACCACAGTTACTTTTTAAAACAATTGGTGCCTGTAAAGAAAAACGTTATTATTTTTAGTGTTCACCTAAATCATTGAGAAAATCAAAAGGGTTGGCAAGCATGGGATGCATTTTTTATCATCAGAATCAGACCATTTATATCAATAACGTGATACTGATATCCTTTTATATGGTTTATAAAAGATTATCAGTGTACTTTCTTGCCAGATTCGCTCGCTGAGAAAACAAGCGTCCAGCGCCTCCCGGGGACTTCGGGGCGCTTTTCCCCCTCAAACGGGCCTTAACCCCGGGGAGAGCAACGAAACCGAGCCGCTGCGTAACGTTATGCGCTTGCTAAAAGTCTATCACTAAGCATCTAATAGTTTCCTCTTGGCCCTAGACTAACAATATTACAAACAAACTAAAATAGTAGGCGGAAGGGGGCGGCTACGCTACATTTGGAACACGACAATCATTGGTTATCCCGTTTCTACGTAGCAAATACATCAAATTATTACTGGCTTGTAAAACTGTGTGGCAGTTTAGTTTTGTGGGGGTAGAGAAATGGCGGTATCAAGCGACTTCACATTTTCACAGCTTTTACTTTACACCCCCGAGTGTATATCACACACACAAAGTCCCTTTTAAACCCATTTTCATCATATGGGACTGTTATTCTTCACACTTTTACCAGTATGTAATTCTGTGTTTATTTTCACAGTCATTGCATTACAGCTTGCGCTATAGTCCTCACAATGTTCCTTTCTCTGTACTATTTGTCAGCAATGTTGAGAATTGGTACCAAGAGAAGTCAAGTCAAATCAGTTTTTATAGCCTATTATTGCAAATTCTATGATTCTCTCCCTCTGTCTCACCACATTCCATATATGTTTTTGTGTTTCTGTTTCCCCCACTGAACATCCCTTGCCCGATCTTTGCTCCTATTTATTTCTAATTTTTGCTCTGCTCCTCCTGCTCTTCCTCATCTCCTCTTTTCAGGCTGTAGAAGCAACAAACCGCAGTGATGTTGCATCCTCTGTTGAAGGAGAGCTAGATGTGGTTGCCTTGACGACACTACAGTCTGCATTCAGGGGACACCTGGCTCGCTGTAGTCACACAATTGAGAGGTGATCATATTTACACCGAAACATTTTGAAAAGACAGTCAAACATAGTCAAAACATACAGTGCATTTTGCAACTTTATGTGTGTGTGTGTGTGTGTGTGTGTGTGTTTGTGCATTAGCTCAGGGTTCTCTGTGCCTTCACTAATGGGAAACAAATTTCCCACACTGGAACCAAGAAGAGCTCGCTCAACACACACACCCAGCAGAACAGGTAAGGTTCACATATACGTTTATTGTGATCAATTCTTTATGTATTTATGAACAAACACACAGAACAAAACAAAAAAAAACTGATTCAGACTAACCATATGGTGCAAAGCATTGCCCACAAAGAAACTTAAAACAAGGAAAGAAAAAGTCTCGCTCCCAGGTCTTACCCTATCCCATACCCATCTATCTTTGCTGAACTTATTTAAGTTAGCTTAAGTTATTTAACGCTACTTACCTGATATACTTACTTACCTGATGTAATACATACAGCACATGACACATACTTTTTCAAACATCCAAACACATAAATGTTTACAGATGTGTAATTGGCTAATGACGAGACGTAGAAAGTTATGTAACTTTGACAGGTAAAAACTTGCATCGATACAACCACTCAAGGGTGTCAGTCAGGGTTCAGGCTTGATGTTTGTTGGGTATGCAACACCATGGCATCGCCCTGCTCTCAATAATCACTCATCATGCTTACCCTGACACCTTAATGAGCCGTGATGGATCTTGATGGCACACTGATCTAATTCCTGGGTGCCTGTCTCCTGTGCACCAGACAGAGCTTTTACAGCCTCCCTGTCGGAGACTGACGAGGATACTCAGCAGCGCTGTGGACCAGTAATGTCGTTACCTCACATGACCCCTAAGAATCTAAGAATGTCACTGTTCAAGATCCCTGTCCTAAGAGTCCGCCTTACCTATATGACCCTGTTAGACTCCACCAGCTTTCCCCATCAGTTTCCCCTCCATCTCCTTGACTTTCTTATAGGTTGACAGCAGATGGGTGCATAGAGCAGAGCAGCAATGTCAGCATTTTTCCCCCCCTGCTTACTTACAAGACTGCCCCGTGCATTTGATGTGCAGTGGGCTTTACTGAGAGATTTTGGCTGTTATTTATTCAGGCTTTTTGCTAGAAGACATAGGGTATGTGGAATGTAAATAAGGAAAACTTGAATTCAAGCATGACATGGCAAGGTCCATATATTTAAATGCATCCTGTTAAAAGTACCATAGCTGCATCATCTCTATATACGTTCGAGGATGTGTCTGAATTGCATTGTAGACTGTGTTGTTTTATTACAAAGGTGCTGCATCCCCCTATAAAGATGATGAAAAGCACGGCGAGGAAGAAGACCCCTGGCTTGTCTCTAGCACTCACTCCTCCAGAATGGCACCCACAACAGGTTAGAAAGAGGGGGCATATCCTTTTTGTATTTTGACTGTTAATAGCACCCAAGATATTTTGTACTGTATGTGTATACAATTGATTTGACACTTGATTTTTGATGTAATAAAATGTTTGCTGGAGAGTAAAATGCTGAAAGGAGACCCACCTCTTTAAAATCATAAATATTCATGTTAAAAACTACTTAAGATTATATTGATTTCCCCTTCTATCATGTGTTCATGTTTTTTTAAAGCTGTTTAGGTCAAAAGCAATTCTTTTGATGTTCAGTTGATTAAGCACAATTATGTCCTGCAGACCGAACAGAGCTTCGTTGTACAGCTGAGTCTGGTGGAGCCTCTGCAGTTGATTCTGACGATTCGGATGACATCATCGTATCTCCATCACGTCCTCTGAAAGGCAGAGAAGTCTTAATCTTATAGACCTTCTGGGTTGTGTGTGTGTATGTGTGAAAGGGAGAGAGAGAGAGAGAGAGTAAGAGTGTGTGCAGGAAGAATTTCTGTCTGTGTTTCTACTCAGAGCCTGTACTGTATGGCAGAGACTTGCACAGTCATACCATTCCAAATCTTTATGGTTTGGGATCTAACTCAACCTGCAAATGATAGCTGGGATATTACAATGTTAGTCAGGATAGCATTAAACATACACAACATTTGCTGTCTGCAAAAGCAATTATTTCTCTACAGTAATAACCAGAATATTCTGGGAAGTTGGGTGCAGGTTTATGACATGACATGAAGTTAAGAGGCACATAAACATCTCACTTTAATTATGATCTTATAAGGATACTGTCAAAATACAATATGTTGATGTATCCCAGTGTTGACATGAGGCTATAGGATATTCTCTTTAAGTGAAGGAGAAAGCCCCAAACATGAACATAAATTGGACATCCCCTTTAATTTTTGTGGTTTATCATTTGAGCCAAATAGCCCTTTTCAATCAGTCTTATGTATTCTCAATTGTTGTTTTGTTTACCAACGTGCCTACATGGTTATTCAAATACAAATTACAATAGTAAACGTATCCCTTTCTCTTATCCTCACTGGTCCAAGTAAGCCAGATCACTGTAAATACCTCTGGATTTCAAAGGCTTAAAAAAAGAAGGCATTTCGACAAAATACATTTTGACATGCCTGTTTGTAACACACAACCGTCTTTACACTAATCTATCATGTGCGCTTAATACATTATGGCTGATTCTAAGGTATGATTGAGGGATGATTCCCAACTGATGCACTATTAAGTCAAACTGTGAATAAATTATAGATCAGTCTGCTGCAAGACTAAACACATAGTCAGTACAGTGGAGGATACACAGGGAGCATAGCTAATGCCAATAATGTTTGTGCTCTGAAATAGACGAATGATAACATAGTACAGTCAACAGAGAGAATGGATGAGTGCAGTTTTCCCCACATATGTGTAACTTAATTTCTAAGACATTCAATAAAATGCTGTTTTATAATGAAACCTCTCATGTCTGATGTAGTTCTTGTTGGAAAGCAGTGGTGGAAAGTATCATCAAAGTACATTTACTCAAGTACTGTACATAAGTACTCATTTATTTTCCATGATTATTTTTTATATTTGATGATTTTACACCACTACACTAACACCAACACAGAAGGAAGATGTATAAAAAAAATCTTAACTCTTTTTATATACATATATATATATATATATATACGTAAAAGTCCTGAATAAGCATCCGCATTAAATACTAGTGCCAACAGTACTCATAATGCAGAATGATTTATTTCATAATATTTATTATATTATTGGATTGGAATTATTGTTGATGCATATACAAGTAGACGAGTAAAAAATTACAATATTTGCTTTCAAAATGTAGTGGAGTAGTAGCATTAAATGGAAAAATTTAAGTTAAAAGTACCTCAAAATTGTACTTCAGTAAAGTGAGTACCACCAGTCTTTCATCACCACTGCTTGAAAGTAAAGCTCCAAATACTGTAACATGCACCACCATCATTTCAACGTTTGGGGGCGACCTCTTTGCGCATTTGCTCCCTCTTCCTCACACACACTCACACACACACACACACACACACACACACACACACACACACACACACACACACATACACATACACACTCTCTCTCTCTCTCTCTCTCTCTCTCTCTCTCTCTCTCTCTCTCTCTCGCGCGCGCGCAGAGCTGGAGCTGCCGCAAAGCCCCGTCCTCCAGGGCTTTTTTTAAACACCGTGTTTGCTTCACGCTCCAACAATTTCATCCAGTTGAACAGCCGCAGCGCTATATGCACTGAACCGACGGTCATTGTGGGAACAGCGCCGACGAGCACAAACCGTTATGGTTTAAGAAAGAAAACGACGGCATAAACTAAAAAAAAAGGGAAGATACTGTGTTGCGGGTCAACGAGTTTAACCCCTAATCTGCCGTGGCATTGTTGCTCTCGGGGAAGGCAGTCACAACAGGAGGGTGTCTCGGTGAAATGAGAGCGGACCCGGTCGGTGACCGTTATTCCGTTGTTTTCAATGTGGTTGGGATTGCAGCCGACTCGGTCGTTGCAGCTAGCTCGGTACAGCCGCGTTGATGCAGCAGCGCACGGCTGTGGTGTTCAAATCCACCACCGGATCTGGGAAGACAATAGGTGAAATATACGCCGGCCTGGACTCCCAAGACTACACTAAACGAGAGTCTGCATCCGCTTTGGCTTCGCTAGGTAAGTTTTTAACACGGTTCCTATTCCCCGTCACAGAGAGGCTTTGATGTTCACAGACATGAAGCCCTGAAGCGAATTCTTGCCGTTTCTCCTCCTCGTTGCCTTGACGACTCCGTGAGACTGCGGTAGTTTTAACGGACAAAGCAGGATAAAGCTAGCTAATCCGGTTTCTTTTCCTAACAATGTATTGACTCAACGTGTAAGAACAAATAAGGCTTGCGGCTTGAATGTGTAAGAGGATACCCTCGACTGAGTTGGTAGTGTTATGATAGTGTTAAGTCAGTATAATAGAAAGAGTCGTGCTGGCTGTGTGTTGGGTTTGATATAACGGCCATTTCACCGTCCACAACACATTTATCTCACGAAGCCTGTGTTTTGCCGTATGGGCGTAAATTGGATGATGCGAAGTAGCTGTCAGCCATGCTGTTGTCATGCAATAATTCATGTACAGTATGTCCCAATACAGTATGACCTCATAGGTTTAATATTTGCTCACAATGGGTTTTAAAATAGCATTTTAAGACAAATATATCATATAATAATAATTATAATACATTTAATGGTTTGTTGATTATGTTTGTGTATATATTTGTGATAATGACATGCTGACACTACTATTGCCCACAGTTATGATACAGGCACATTACATTAGGCTAACTACATATTACTAAGCTGTAACCCACAATACACCTGGAGCTGCAGGCTAAAGAACAAACCTATACTGTAACTGGCAAAATAATCATATTGATCTAAGTCATTATGAAGGACTTCCAGTTTCACAGAATTTCAAAGAAAACTGAAATGACTTAATATGTCATATTGCAGTGTTTTAGCCATTTAACCACACACAAAGCGGCATGTGCTAGTGTGTTTTACAACTGAAATCTCTTAAAATGATGCAAAAATAATAAACAAAATACTATGTAAAATGTGCCTTTATAATGTCAGTAATGTAATCAGTAATTACTGTAATCAGTATTTACTACACTGGAAGCAGGTTTTGATGTTTTGGTGGTAAACATTATTAGCAGCAAGGACTGTGGATACTGAACCTTTATCTTACTAAATATGTTAGGTGAAATTACATCAACACTAGTTTTTCTAGCTCTGTCTGTCATGAAAGGTGGTGTGAAAAATAGTGCATGAAGTCATTTCTGTGCCCTGTTAACCCACAACGGTCATGAATTTCTCTACAGTGTCCGTGTGAGGAATCGGTTTAGAAAGTGAAGTGACAGCGGGCAGGTAGCTGGATCAGGATGGCGGCTGTAGTGAACTACTCCCCGCCTTGGTGGGTAAATCTGCTCCACCGGTTGCCTCATTTCAACATTGAATTCCAGCTTATGAGCAGTGACTTCAGACCGGAAGACTCTGAGTACCAGAAGGTAAGACAAGTACGGGGGAATAATGACCTCCCACTCAGAATACATCATCTCCTTCATCGTGCTGCATTTCACAGCAGAGTGGCCAAGTGGTGACTGAGGCTGTCCTGCAACCTCAGAGTTGTGGGTTCCCTCTCTGCATCGATCAATGCTTTGTGTGTGTGTGTGTGTGTGTGTGTGTGTGAGAGAGAGAGAGCGAGAGAGAGAGAGAGTAATGTCCTTGAATCAAGACACTGATCCCCTACCTGCTCCATCTTTGTTATAGATAAATGTAGTGCAGAATTTATTAGTTGATTTATCGATTGTCAGGTGGTTCACAACCTTGGGGTTGGGACGCATAATGGTTGCAATATAAGTGTGAGGAATTCCAAAATTAATAGCAAGATAGGAAAGAAAAAGAAACAGCATTTGAACCACAGTTTACTTCTTTTTTTTAAATTCTCAATACTAGAGCGTCTTACCTCTTCAGGACTCAAAATGACTAATGTTAAAATGACAACAACTCCTACAAATGATCCTATACAATCTGATGAGGGGTAGCGAGTAGGCATTGCTTGCTTGGCTCTCCAAACGTCACAAAAAGTGTGGACACCAAATTGTCAATACGCAGAAAATGATCGTGCTGATAACAAGTTTGGTAATCGATTAAGAAGTTTAAGTAATTTATAATGCCAAATGCCAAATATTTTCTGGTTCCAGTTTCTTCTGCTTGTATATCATTGTGAATTTAACACATATGGGCTTTGGACTGTTGGTTGAACAAAACAAGCAATTTAAAGACACGATGGACATTCTCACTATTTCCTGACATTTTATTGGATTAATGATTAATCAATTTAAAGAAAAAAATATTAGGAACCAAAAGCAATCATTAGAAGTAGTTAAAAGCATCAAACTAATTGCAGTCGTTCTGTGATAAAACACTGACTGAGTCTGCAGCGCTGCCTTAGAGAGCAGCTCTATCTCAGAGAGGGGCTTTGGCCCAGTTTTTCTGCATTTCATTTGAATTCTCAAACAAGGTGACTTCCAGGTCTCTGCACCAGAAAACACAGCCCTGCGAACCCACACAAAGCCGAAACACATCGTTTAGAATCCCACATTTCATGGGCTGCAGTCACCCCTCAATGTAGTTTGCTGACATGTACGGAGAGAGGAGGGAGGGCGTGCAAGTTCAAGAGCTGAGCGTGGGAAGGCACCCACGGCCATGAACAAGGGAGGGAGATGGGAACTGGAGAGAGAAGCAGGGAGAGAGGAGGAGTGTGAAAGATAAAAAGAGACTGATTGGAGGCGAGATGAGAGAGAGAGAGAGAGAGAGAGAGAGAGAGAGAGAGAGAGAGAGAGAAGGCTAGATGAGCCATGGGAGGTGCTTCTAAATTGCCAAATAGCCACTTCCTGCGAGCTATTCAATGTTTCACTAAGGGCTTTTGTGAGAGTGTGTGTCAATGTGTGCGACCACTGGAATTTTAAGGACCCCCTTTTTGGACTAATTACATCCTGACATATTTTAACAGACGGGGCTGTTTCTATGTCACTGAGCATCCTGCACTATGATCATATGTTTGTTTGTACGTTATTTGTAGCAGTTGTGCATATATGTTGTATGTATACATGCCACATACAGTATGTTCACTTTCTGTGTCAGTGCGTATTTAGCACTTTGTGTTGTTTGTCGAGGTGAGGTCACAGATCTCCCTCGGGATGTGTGTGTGCATGTGTTATTGTGTGTGTGTGTGTGTGTGTGTGTGTGTGTGTGTGTGTGTGTGTGTGTGTGTGAATATAGGGGTTCTATTCAGGGTGAAATCATTAATTCTGGCTAGACGGGGGGAGGGAGGGATAGAGGGTGAGAAGAACAAGAAGAAGGAGGTTGAATTGGATTGGGGGAGGGGCAGAGGGAGGGAAAGGGGGGCTAGAGAGTGGGAAGGGGAGGGCTGTAGTCTGTTGTGAAAGAATGCTCTCTTTCTTTCTTTCTTTCTTTCTTTTTTCTTTCACTCTTTCACTGAAGCCCGTCTTTAGATTGGCTCAGTATATCTGTCTCAAAGGCTTTCATGCATCCACTCATCCAGCTGAGAAACACACACACACACACACACACACACACACACACACACACACACACACACACACACACACACTCACTCACACACACACTCACTCACACAGTGTCCTTCAGTGCACTGAGTCCGTCATCACAACACTCACACACTCCCACACAATAGAGAGAGATTCTTCTGTGTACTGTTTTTCTTTCTGATGTGATTTTGCACAGCTTCATTTGCATTCAGCTCTTGAGCTCCGAAGCTCCTCAATACTTTCTTCTCACACAGTGTCACTCACTCAATCACTCACTCACTCACTCACTCACTAATTCTATTCTATGCAGAAGTTTTTTCTGTAAAACAAACAATGAAAAACCGTTTAGGTTTTATTCACAAGAGCAGTTGGTCTCTGATGACTTTGACTTTATTTGGGATGCTGACTTCATCTCTTTTTGCAAGAAAACTGTTATTTTCCTGAGGAGCTGAAATAGGAGCTCTTAGCCTGAGGTTCTGCAAGAAATTGGAATATCTTGCGTGGCTATCTGTGTGTGTGTGTGTGTGTGTGTGTGTGTGTGTGTGTGTGTGTGTGTGTGTCCTTCTGTTTGTATTATAGTAGAATCGCAGAGTCAGCTACCAGCCACAGTAAAACAGCTGCAGAACATTACAGATGAATCATGTGACCAGTAATAACACATATTCCCAGCTGTGGAAAGTAAGTCTGTAATTGGTATGTTGAAAAGTATACTACAGTTTGCACAGTGGAAGACATTGTCTCATAGCATTTTTTTAAAGGATCAAAGTGCATCAGTATCAAACGGTGCTACTCTTGAATCTTTTTTTGTGTTTAAAATTAGAAATGTGCTTCGCTGGTTATCAAAGGCCTTTGTCTGAATACAGATTTTGCAGTTAGTGTTTTGGTTGCTCTTTGACCCAGTACAGTAATACAGGTGAAAATTAGCAGAATGTACTTGAGGTCAGTCAGCGCCTCAGGAAAGAAGTTGAGAGGATAGTAGGCTAGGCTTGACTACAGAGTAACACACAGGCAGGAAGAATGCAAGGACAACTCACTGAGGTGGAAGTGATTGATCCTGTCAGCTCAAACACACAACACGCATTTACAGGCGTGCACGTACACACACTTACATGGACAGATTGAAAGTAGATCACTGTGCCTGGGCGTTAAAACATTTAGCCCCTCCTCCAGCCTGCAAGCTGACCTCCAGTAGTGCTGATGTGCACACACTTACATCACACGCGCACACACACACACACACACACACACACACACACACACACACACACACACACACACACACACACACACATGCACAACCAAGCTCACCATGCTTATTAGTAGCTAATTGATCCAAGCTTAATCTGCTCTGATGGTTTGTCAGCCAGGCAGTTAATCTAGCGGCCATCATACACAGTGGTAGCAGAGTGAAGTGGCTGCACAGACTTGGACCTCAGTCAGATTTTAAGTTTAACATTAAGCCCATACACCAGACATCAACAGTGTTGGATCATCTGGTGTTGCTTTATATGCACACTTGTACTGACCTGATTAGTTGATTGGCAGTGTTGAGTGCCAGACACTGGTCACAGCACCTCAAATGTAAGCATTCCCTGTTTGTCTTTGTTTTATCACTGAAAATTAAGTAAATTTGTGTTTATAAGTCAGGCAAAGATCAAGCAATCACTATGGGCTTTGTGTAATTGTAATGGTCATTTACTAGAATAGCTAGAATAAAAGGTTTTCAATAAAAAAAAATAGCTCTGATTTTAATTTCTTAAAGCTGAAGGTCACATTGTTTTTGTTTTATTCGACCAAGAATGTAAAGCCCAAAGATAATAAGTTAATTATTATATATGACTAAAAAAGTGCTTGATAAATGACTGAAATGATGAATTGATTATCAAAATAGTTGGCAGTTAGTTTTCTCTTGATTGTGTGAAGTGACTAATTGATTCAGCTCCACAGTTCTCTACTCTGCTACTTCATTAATACAAATAATACGGTTTCTTTATCATATCACTGTCCTCTACATATCACTGTATCCATCATCCCATTATCACTTTTAGCATGATTTATGATAAATAGATGCCATGAAAACATCCATGGTTACATAGCGTGAGGTTTCATTCTCACTCTGCAAAGCTTAATGCATTTTCCTCTCTATGGTATTAAGCCCTAACGTTTATTTTAAAGATACAAGAGGTCAAACAATGCATTAGAGGAGAACAGAGCGCCTTGACTCTAGCACTAAGCCTATAGATAATAACATGGGATAATACCAGAGACCAGGAATCTACAGAGCTTATCTCCCCCTCCTCTCCCCTCAGGATCCTCTCCTTCCATCCTCCACTCATCTTCTTTAACCTGTTGGAGAAAAGCAGTCTGGGAAAAAGCAATCAACCGATTTCCTCTCACTCAGCCCGGCTTTACCAACTGCTTTCCCATGAGAAAATAATAATGTGGTAATGACAGAAACAGAATTGACACATAAATGCAGGCTTTTCCTTATGGTTTTTTCCTGTAGTTAGAGACCTCAGACAATAGAAGTACTTTGATGCCTCAGCAGGGACAGAGAGTTGTGGTTTGGACTGCTGTTGGAAGATTAGCCCTCTTCTCTCCCCTCAGATGTCACATTACACCACTGCAGATCACATCCAAGTATATATATCATATTGTATCCTTTCTACTGTAGTGTCCTAGTGACCCACTAGCCTGGCTGGGTTGGCTGTAGCCCTCCAGATTTGATGCAGTGCCCTTTGCTGGCCTGGTTATACGTCTGCCACAGTCCACACTTTACTTGGAAATGCTGACCGTATTAGGCTGCATTGTTTCTCAGGGTGAAAAGAGATTGGTGCCTTCGAAGACAAGCTAGTGACAGCATAACAGCTGACTCTAGTGTGACTCTGAAATTCAGGAATTTTCTAGGAAAAACAGCATGCCAAGTCAGGCTACAGATATAAGAAGCCATCTTTGACATAAGCAACAGATCACATTTTGCATTAAAAAATAAATTATTCCAAATGGAGATATCAGTGTTTTTAGCCATGTTGCAATATGGGTCAGTTGGTTGGTTGGTCTGCCATATCTCAACAATTATTAGATGGATTGCTAGGACATTTTGTACAAATATTCATGGTAGCCAGAGGATGAATTGTAATGACTTTTCTTTTTCATCAGGTCATATAGTGCTGATATGATGATGACCTGAAAGGGTTTATAACCAAATACCTGCAGAGTTAATGACATTTCCCGTCAGCTTTAGCTGTACTTTGTGTTTAGTGCTAATTAACAAAACATCATACCTGCGAAACTTGCAACCCCGGTTGCAAATGTCTACTGATTGTGACCAGTTCACTAGTTAAGTTCAGTTTTTCTTTTCCTCTTGTTTATTTAATACTTTTTCGAGGCCTGAGAAGGTAAAATGATCCAGCAATTCACAAGAAAGAAATGCAACGACCAGAGGAAAGTCAGAAAAACGACCCCTCAGATACATCTACGTACATCTTTCTACTTTTGGGGGTTCTGACTTCTAAGTTGGGACTGCGCCAGGATATTATGCTTTACTTTACCAAGATTGCATCCCTGATATAGGCTTACTTTAGGAAACATTATATTTAATGCATTTTTGAATATGATGTAAATTTTGGCACATTCACACTGGTGAATTCATTTGACACTCGTCCAATACACACGCATATTTACAGTAGAGTTGCATAAATTGCCGCAGGGGTGAGGAAATTGCTGGCTGGCGGTGAGGAAAAATCAGGTCAGCACAAAAACCAGTAGTTAAGAAGCCTGGTAAGTCGGGAAGTCTGTGAGGATCTTAGAGGTGGAGTCAGATATTGTTATCATCCATGGAGGAGTCCCCAGAATCACACTGTTGCAGTTTCTAGCAGAACGGTGGCGCAATTCCTTTTGTCTACTGTAAGTAGTCTAGCAGGTGGACATTTTGGTTTTCCAGAAACATGTCTTTGTCTCTCCAAGGTCCTGCAGTACAGTGACTTCTCCAGACACTCCCAGCTGGGAAATAACTAACATTGCTGTGTGTGTGTGTGTGTGTGTGTGTGTGTGATATAAAAAGATTTTATCAGTTCCAGGCAAATTGTTGTTACAGCCCTCATATATGTCTTCACCCGTGTCTCCCCTTTTTTGGGTTCAGTTCAGTCATCTTCTTTCACATCTTCTTCCTTTTCTGTCTCTCCAGCCTGTTCCAAATTTACCCCCCTCTCTCACTTCTCCTTCTGTCTGCCCCCACCACCCCTTCCTTCTTTTACACTTCAAAGCTTTTGGAGGGTGTGTGATCTGTGTGGTGGGTCTCTAGCGCACACAGCTCCCCAACTGCATCGCTTCCGCTCACTCCATGGAGGTGTGCGTGTTTGATGGTGTGCAAATGTGTTTTTCATGGTATCCATCAAACACCTATTTAACAGCCACTATTTTCTGGCCTCAAATAGCTGGAGAGAGGAACACAATTTGTCTATCTGTGCGTGACTGTCTGCACTGGAAAAATGAAATCATGTGGTCTGTCTTTATCTCTGGTTTCTGCTCATATCAGCTAATTTGCTTCCTGTATATCTGAGCCACTTCCTAAACTGTCCTCTGTGATGAGGACTGAATGAATCGAGCTCAAAGTTCGACAGAAAAAGTACAACATAAACTGTATATTATGACATCATAAATTGTTTGTTGCCACTAATTGTTTTTTTTCTTCTTCTTTTCTCAATCCCTCTTCTCTCTAGTCCATTTTGCTGCTTGGGGCTGTGGCGTTGCTGTGTTTGGGCCTGGACCTCCTCTTCCTCCTCTTCTACTCATTCTGGCTTTGCTGCCGGCGACGCAAGAGTGACGACTCCTCGCACTCCCACACGCACTCCCATCAGCCCAGCGCCGACTGCTGCTGCACCGCCTGGTGCGTCATCATCGCCACGCTCGTCTGCAGGTGAGAGGCCATACCATTACAGTAACACACCGTCTATACAGTCATAATAAAAATGTGTATTTAAAGGTGTTCAACCCCCTTTTCCCCTGCAATTGCTGAAACTATATGATTTGTTTTCATAACATTGCTTGAGTGAGAAAAAGGTTGATACATTTAATCATTCTCAAAGGAATTGCCCTGTAGCCTCAAGTGGGGTTTCTAACCTTTCTCTGGATTGATAGGGGAGGATTGGCACCGATTTGCTGGCTCTGTGTAACACAGCCTTAACTAACCTAAAACTGCTACTGCACAAGACACACACTATGTTTGAGTCACATAGTTACACATTTCCTTGCATTAATATAGGTTTCCTTCTACCTACTGCTGATGTGCTCTTCTGTGAGTTTTGGAAAGAATAATGGATACTAAACAGAAGTCCCCAGTCTGAGGAAACTGTATAAACATTTTCAAATGGTGTGATAATGTCAAAAACGTATTCATGCCATCAAGCAGAAAACACGACTGCTTTTGTCACTTCTTGCTTAAGCCAACATTTTGGTGATACAAAGTTTTCACTGGACAGCATCCATATGTACTTACATAAATACTGTAAATCTACCTACATTGCACCTGTCAAGTCCACTCAGTCTTCTTTAAGCAAGAAAGCCCATGTGGTGTTACCGGGAGCCAGGCAGGTGGTTACACTCTGCTCTGTGTTTATCTGACTCTGAAAGTTGTGTACACTGTGAGATCTTTCACCCAATCGACCCAGCAGCAGGCTAGAGAGTGTTTTGACCAGCGGTACTGGGCTGTGTGGACTCTGCTCTTCTTTGCACACATAGACATACAAACTATTCCTCTTTTATTTACTCCCTCATCGCTTTTCTGCCCCCCCTCTCCAGACATGTTCTCCCTCTCTTCCCCTTTTCTTCATCTCTTTTAGTCCCCTTCCGATATTTATTATTTCTCTCTGATCGTCCTTCTCCCTGGCCTAGAAAGGTTGCCATGGAGACAGAAGCAGATTTGATGCAGAGATGAGAAATGAATTATACAGTCAGGGGGAGCTATGTCTGTGTGTGTGTGTGTGTGTGTGTGTGTGTGTGTGTGTGTGTGTGTGTTGGCGTGACTCAGTGCTGAGTGTTTTTGCAGCTCTTAATATTTTATGATTAGCTATAAAATTTCTTATTGAATATTTGATATGAATCTGAGTGTGTGTGTGTGTGTTTTTTTTTTGTGTGTACGTGTCTGTGCGGGTGTGCTCATGAGATTCTTTGTCAACAATTTAATATGACATCATACATTATTTTTGGCACAACACCAACCACATGTGGACTTCCTCCATTTGTGTGCAGGTGCAGTGTGTTTGGTTTGGATAATAGAAGCTGTATCTTGTTGTCTTACATTGTTTACTATTGTGCTACATATATATATATATATATATATATATATATATATATATATATATATAGTGCTGAAAGGATCAGTTGATTAATGGGTTAGGCGATCAACAGAAAATTAATCAAAAGTTTTGATTAGGGCTGCAACTAACGATTATTTTCATAGTCGATTAATCTGTCGATTATTTTCTCGATTAATCGATTAGTTGTTTGATCTATAAAAATGTCAAAACATGGTGAAAAATGTGGATCAGTGTTTCCCAAAGCCTAAGATGATGTCCTCAAATGTCTTGTTTTGTCCAAAACTCAAAGATATTGAGTTTACTGTCACAAAGGAGAGAAGAAACTAGAAGATATTCACATTTAACGAGCTGGAATCAGAGAAATCTTATTTTTTTTAATAAAAAAATGACTCAAACGATTAATCGATTATCAAAGTAGTTGGCGATTAATTTAATAGTTGACAACTAATCGATTCATCGTTGCACCTCAAGTTTTGATTGTCAAACACTCTTTTAAGTCAATTATTAAGAAAAAGATCTTTCCAGTTTCTCAAGAATAAATTTAATTTCTGTGAGTTTCAGATAGTTGGCCACAATCAAGTAATTCTAAGATGTTGTAGGCTGTGGGAACTTATGTTTTTCTCTTTTTTTCTGACATTTTATAGGCAGAATGATTCCTTTATTATTAGCTAAAATTATCGAGAGATTACTCAGTGACAATAATAATTGTCTTTTTTTTCTCTCCCAATGCTGTTTCCTATATGTCAACTCAGAGTATCTGCCATACCAAGTACTCACGCGATACCAGTGCTCACTTTTCCCCAGATTTAAATACGATTTATCACATTGCACGGAGCTCGTTCATTTTTTATGTAAGGTGACATGAGGCCAGGGATGCTGTTGCAATCAGAACTGAAACTCGCAACTGGCTGTGACTGAATAAATGTAACTGACAGCTCTAACACTGAGACTTCTATTAAACTATTTCAAGTTATCATTCCTAAAATTTCAGTTCTGGTTAATTTGGCAACACCCATGGTTACTGTTGGTTCAAGTACGGAATTTGAATCCAGCATGGGAATGGCGGACATCCCCAGTAATGATCAAAGCTACTAAATAGAGAGGTTATTACAGAATGTAAATATGTTAATTAATTGCTGAATAAATGCCAACAATACTTAAAGGGATATTTCACCGTTGGAAAGATGAATATATCTTTTAATTGGGTCACTTATGTAGTAGAAATGTGAAATTCTTTGAGAAATTGGTGGCTTCTAGGCCGAGAACAGCCAGAAAATGTGTTTTTGGCTCATGTGGATGAAAGACGCCAAATCCCAGTTGCACTTGCTTCGATGCTTTAGTGTCTACTCCCAAGCCACGCCTACCGTTTACAGACAAACAGTGAGACAGTCAACTCAACTTTAGTGTGTTTTATTGTCATTTCAACCATATACACGAAACAACGTTTCACGTGGCTCAATTGGTTACACAATTAAAGTATATAAAAACGACATTATATAAAAACGACATACGAAACAGGCTACATTTAGTGCACACACATGATATGCTCCGTAAAGTTCAGCTAACACATAGCTACTAGCCTCAGCGCTTGGTGGGCTGTATCACCGAGTATAAAAGCACACGGGGGCAACAAGCGCACGTTAACACAGGTGCGCACCTACATAATAAGCTTTTTAAAATTGAAAATGTTCAATGTCTTATCGCGCTGATGTGACCGATCCCGACCCGAACATCATTTCTAAATATCTGTCCGAACCCGACCTGGCCCGTCGGGTACCGTCGGGTCAGGTCCCAATGGGTCCCGACGGACTCGGTTCGGGTATCCATCCTCTAGTCCACATGATACAAGCCTTCCATGACCCCCCCCCCCCACCTATGTAACTGTATGTAAGACATGTCACGTGTCATTTGGCATAGCACGGTCATAACTTGATACTGTATTTCGCTCCTCCCGAGAGTCTTTTATTCAGTTTAATTAATTTCTTGGTGTTCCGATACCTTCAATCTTATCAGGCCAGATGGCTTTCCCACAGACAGTAAGGAAGAGCAGAACACAATGCCATTCATGACCTTAAGGTCTCTACACATATTTTGGACAAAATATCCTACACTGTACAACTAATTGGGTGCTTTTATTTTGGATCAGGTTGGTTTGGACTTGAACTCATCATGGACCCAATTTTGACTGACTACAACATTTACTGTCTCATCTACTGAGCTTCAGCTGTGTGCATTTCAGTGTGCTCATTTAGGTACGGCAGAGCATTCTTAGCGTTATGATGTCAGTCCATTTCAGTGAAAAATGGACTGAAGCAGAGACTAAAGCAGTGCTCCATCTTTCTGAGTTTGCAACATTCAGAACAGGTTGCTGTTTCTCAAAGGAATAATAGTGATGTATGTGTGTTTTTCTATGTGAGTAAACACGAGTGGAGGGGGATGATTTACTGTTAGACTGAGATGACACTTTAATGTGCCTCCATGCCTCTGTCTGTTTCCCTCTGTTTTTGTCGTTTCATGTCACATGAACACATAAAGTCCACCCACACACACACACACACACACACACACACACACACACACACACACACATACACAAAGGCGTGTGTGTAAACCAGCTGTAACATAGGGGCTACTTAAGATCTAATGGGCTAGAATGAATTGCCTTAACAATGGCCATAAATTTCCCTCCACAAATCTGTCTGTTGTGTGCAGACAGAGACATCATCAATACAAAGAGTGCAGTCATACACATACATGCATACATACAGTACACAAAGAGAAAAGAGGGGGCTACAAGAGCTTTACAGGGTGAGTGAGAAAATAAGAGCATCGTGGGGAGGGGCTGTGCAGGGAAAGAGGGTTACAGTAGATGTGAAGAAATAGAGAGTGTAAAGGAGATTTCTTTGGAAGTGATTGTGTTGGGTGGACGAGGGGTTAGTTGTGGTGTGAACGTGGGGCCAGGAACCTCAGATAATCTAGCATGTGTCATGTGTGAATGTGGATGCAGAGCTGCAGAAGGATCATATTATGTGCGATCTGGTGACCCAATTGTTACATTGTGTGTGTGTGTGTGTGTGTGTGTGTGTGTGTGTGTGTGTGTGTGTGTGTGTGTGTGTGTGTGTGTGTGTGTGTGTGTGTGTGTGTGTGTGTGTGTGTGTGTGTGTGTGAATCATTCCTGGTATTGTAGTCCTGTGCCTACTGGAGGCCGGATGGTGACACCAAAGCAATGAGCTCAGCACCGCCTGTTGCTGGTTAACAGAGGAACTGCACTTGATACCTTCACTGCTGCAGTTTTGTTGTTTTTGAATGTGTGTATAAAAGGAGAAAGAAAAAAACACATTTTTGAACTCATTCACCCATATTGATTCATTTGATGCCATCTGATGGCTGAATTAATCATTGTGTTAACACTTGGCACTTCCTGTTTTCTGCCTCCCAGCGCTGGCATTGCTGTAGGATTCTACGGAAATGGGGAGTCGAGTGATGGGGCCAATCGTTTGGCGTACTCCCTCCGTCATGCCAACCGCACCGTGTCAGGGGTGGAGAAACTGGTGAGTAACCTGTTGTATCCTTACATTTATTTTTCTCAGGATTAAGGGATTCATGGCAGTTTTAAGGTTAATTTCTCTTTCCTGTTAATGTCCAGGTGTCAGACAGTGCCCTAGCCTTAAACCAGACAGTGGAGGAGAACTTAGTCCAGTTGGAGACAGCTTTCCAGGAGCAGACAGACTACGTGTCCATCGTCCAAAAGCTGCAGGGACAGCTGGACGAGCTGGTAAGGCTGATGGTGGATATTCCCTTCTGGTCCAATACTGAAGTTTCCCTGGAGGACTTGGCCCGCAAGACGGAAGCTTTTGATTTTTACAGGTCAGTACTAACAACTAATGCTATGTGTTTGTAAAGCAAAAAGTATCTGCTGGATTGAACTGAAAACTGATCTGTTCAGGGGGAATTCAACAAAGTTACGGTATGATGTTTTTATATTACAATGCATCCAGTATTATACCACGGTTTTTGCTAAGGCAGGGCAGCTTTATTTGTATAGCACATTTCAGCAACAAGGCAATTCAAAGTGCTTTACATGAAACATGAAAGATCAGTTTAAAACAGTTAAAAATAGAAAACACCTTAAATAGAATAAGACAGATATGAAATACAAGAATAAAAGTTAAAGTGCGGTATACGAAATGAACAATTATTTAAAGAAGCATAACAAAAGAAGTCTTCAGCAGATGGAAAATCATTTCAGACTGGCTGGAGGGTGCAAGGTAAAACCATTAAAATGTACAGCTCTAGCCATGATCTAATTGTGACCCTGGTATATGGGAAATGTCCTTCATGGTGTGTGTTAAAGGATTCATTTGCTCAGTCCCAAAAGACTACCACCCTCTACTTTATGGCCGATGTGTTTTTCTTCTTTGTAGTGTATTATGGAATATCCCCTATTTGTATGAAACACTGTGGTTGTACATATGTATGTTTACAGGTGGCTGGGGTACCTTAGCCTGCTGCTGTTTGATGTACTCATTTGTCTTCTGGTGCTCTTCGGCCTTATACGCAACTCTAGAGGCACTCTGATAGGGTAAGCTACTTCACATCATACCCCAAACGTTGCTCCTACTGGATGAGCCAAATCCTTTCTAGACTCTGAATCTGTGTCTGTTAAAACTGTGTAATGCAAGTCATGTCGGTTAGCTGAATCTTTAAAAATATGTATTCGTGTGTCCTTCAGAGTGTGTCTGCTGGGGGTTTTGACTCTGATAATCAGCTGGGGGTCTCTCGGCCTGGAACTGGCTGTCGCTGCTGTAAGTGTAACCATGGCAACATCGCAGAGCTCTCTGGCTCTGCAATGATGTAATCTTTTCTCAGTGCTCGAGCGCGTGTGTTCAGCATGGATGTAACTTTAACCTGATGTGTAATGTGTGTTTACCCTCTTACAGTCAGCCAGCGACTTCTGCGTTTCCCCGGATACCTACATCACCACGATAACCAAGGAAAATGCTGTCATCAACCAAGGTATGCAGACAAGAAAATACAGAACCAGTGAACTAAGGTTTCTAAGGTTTTTGTACTAGAAAACACTGTTTCCAAAACTTTTAGGCTTGTGAATGGTAAAATGTCCATTTGTTGTGAGCACTTAGATAGATACAGTGCTCAGCATAAATGAGTACACATATGCTAAATTTGACTAATAAGAGGAATAAAAAATCATCTTTTGGAAATTGAACTTAATGCCTTAATTAAAAAAATGAGGAAAAATCCAACCTTTAAGGACACCAATTTTCTTTGTGAATGAATAATGTATCATAAATAAATGTTCCTCCTTAAAATACAGTGGGCATAAGTGAGTACACCCCTATGTTAAATTCCCTTATTTAAATTACATTATTCATTCACAAAGAAAATTGGTGTCCTTAAAGGTTGGATTTTTCCTCATTTTTTAATTAAGGCATTAAGATCAATTTCTAAAAGATGATTTTTTTATTCCTCTTTTTAGTCAAATTAGCATGGGTGTCCTAATTTATGCTGAGCACATAGATAGATAGATAGATAGATAGATAGCACTTCAACCAAAAGACTACACATTTTATAATGTGTGATTGGTAGTGATATTTATAATACTGGAATTTGAAGAATGATGGATTAAGATAGGAGTGGTCAATGGACTTAGCCTGGGAAAACCCTGACGAACTTCCGGCAAATTTGAGATTTGCTCTGCAAGTCAGTCTGGCCAAGAGCCCATTTAAGCCCATTTCCAATTTTTCCAAATCGAGGCACCAATCACAACCGTTGAGGCGGGCTTTACACGATGACGATAGCGCAGCGACGGCGAGCAGCTTTTTGTCTACATTCAACATAGCGGCCACCGAAACGCAGCAACCCGTTGATGCCGCTGTAGCTGTTACGTCACCCGGATAGTTGGTCTGATTGGTTGAAGGAGTATCCAATTGCCAGAGGCATTTGAGCGGCGTCCGTTGGTGATGCCCCTTTGGAAATGAACTGTGAATGAAGCTTGCCCAGACCCACTCTCATTTACAACTGAGAAGGGTCTGGTGTCAACCAGGCTACAATGGACTGCTCATAGGCAGATAATGTAGGTTGACAAATAAGCAGAAAGATTTTTAGTATTCACACTGACAGTTGAATCTCACCCTGACATGTCGCTTCTATTTTAAGAAACAAGTGTGTGCGTTGTAGTGTATCCAAGGGGATTGTGTTTGACTGACACTGTGGTATCTAAAAGCTCTTACTCTCTCTCTGCTGACTGCAGTGCATCAGCAATCCTACACGCTCCCCCAGCTCGCTCTTCCTCCTGCCTCTCCTGAATGTGAAAAAAAAAATTTAATAATCGTCAGAGCACATTTTGGCTTTTTCACTTAGGATCATTATCTGATTTGTTCTCTCTCTTCATCCTTTTATATCCCTCTTTACCTCTCAATTGCTCCCTTTCTTCCTCTCCCTGCCTCACTTCTCTCTTTGCACTCATCTAATGAATTCTGTTGTCTGTCAGTTGTTTCCGCTCTGTAGAGCACAGATGTTGCCTCTGTAACACACACACACACACACACACACACACACACACACAATTCTGCCTGAGTAATACTGCTAACAAGCCTCCATAGAGAGATTGTAGGCTTAGAATGTCTTAATACATACTGTGATAGTGTTTGCCTTTCGTTCATTAAACTCTATATTTTAAATGTACTGTATGTATAAGTATTCTGTTGACATGTATTTATTGATGAATTCCCAGATATTCTGCAGTATTACCTGAGGTGCAGCCCTGGCCAAATTAACCCCTTTCAGCAGGTAACTTCACCCTCTTGTTGAAGTTATTCTTTTGCTCTTTTTTTTTATTTCTCTTTGGTTCCATTATTGTAGGTGATTTACCTTCTTAAACCTGTAAAGCAATCAAATAACCCAAATATATATTTGTGTCTGTGTTTTTTTCCCCATTTTTGTCTCTTGTGTCTCTCTGTATGTTTTGTAGAGGCTGTCAGGGAGTCACAAAGCATTGGTGGAGATGCAGGATGATGTGGCAGAGCTACTGAGATCAGCAACACGTGACCATGCCAACACCAAGGTGTGTGTGCAATGATCTGTAGGTCTTTATTTTTACGGATGAGTGGATTTGCGTTAGTGGGAGTGTGATAAAAGTGGCGGTTACGAAAGTGCCACGTGTTTATCTGCTGTGTTGAGGACGTACATGAAGGCGGATATCCATATTTGAGCACGCGAGTGTAACCTTTGCTTCTTGTGTGCAGGGGAGTCTGGAGCAAATCCAGTCTGTACTGAATTCCACCGAGGTTGGTCTTCACCAGCTGACTGCTCTGGTCGACTGCCGCAGCCTACACATGGTGAGTCACTTTGTGTTAGAAGAGAAAACTCCTCAAATCCAAGACTTTCTTCACAACTGACTCCTCTCCTCTCCGTGTAGGACTACGTTCAGGCATTGACTGGGCTGTGTTATGACGGGGTGGAGGGTGTCATCTACCTGGTTCTCTTCTCCTTTGTCACTGCTCTGATGTTCTCCTCCATTGTGTGCAGTGTGCCACATACCTGGCCTGGCAAGAGGTAACACACACACATACAGTCTCTCTCACAAACACGCAAGACTCGCACAAGCATTTACATTTCAAAATCTATCTCTTTAGTTAATCTGTGCACTAACAGCTAACATGTTAACTTGTTCTAACTTCGTAATTGTTTAACTAAATTCATCTTATGACCTGAAAACAGTGGAAAAGACCCATAAAGAATCTACTCGGTGCCCATGCATGTCATTCTTTAAGTGTTTTTGCCTCCTGGGCTGTTGTATCCTTCCATACGTCTTCTTGCCTGTCTTTGCATCTATCCCGTTTTGTTTATTTTATTGTTTGCCGTTAGCAGTGCCAGTCTGGCTTATTGTTTGTTTCTATGTTTGTACTTATCTCTCATTTTCTTTTCTCCGCTGTGGACTTGGAGCAACCAGTGTTGTGTTAGATTGTGTGTCACCACGTTTTTTTTTTCTGTGCCCCACTTCCTCCTTCTGTTCCGTCCCTTCCTCCTCTCTCCCTGTCCTGATTTGGAAACGCTTTGGGCTTCAGCGAATGATGGTGGATATCAAGGACATTAAATGACCCTATGGTCCGATAAACGGCCCGTCCAAATAGCCATTCAAACAAACAAATAATTATCAATGCAAAGAGCTCTAGACTATACATGCAGTAACGAGTTTCACTCTGGTGAACGATTTGAATTATGAAAGAGCTGTGCCATAATAGTGGTGTTTTACGCTTGTTTGTTGGGTGTGAATTAACAGCAATGCTAATGCATGGCCCAGCAGGTATTAAACAATAATCCACAATGGCCCAGAATTTAGCAAGAATAACTGCTCATGGGGTTGGTTGCATATTAGGCTGACTGTGCTGCAACTGCAGTGTCTGTTTGATGGACTGCACAGCTTAGCTCTTTTTTGGTTGCCTGAGTGAAATACCTCCATCTTGTGGCCACTCAATGCAGTAACTACTGTTGTGCCTCATGTCTCTGTTGACATACTGTAGCGCCCTGCTAAATAACAGTGTGTAAACAGTATGTGCTTCATACAGCTCCCTCCCTCTTTACTTCTTTGAAACATTAGCAGCCTGATGCGACTTGTTAGTGTGTAGATAGCTGGTATAGGCTTCCAAAAAATAACAAAGAAGACAAAAATACATAGTCTTGATAGTAGGGGCTTGTACATGTATTTTGTGGTTGACCCATGCGTTGTAGAAGCCAGTACATTTCTGTAGCCAGAGATCCAACTTCCAAATCAGCACATATCTTATTTGATGCCTCATTCTGTTACGTTGCTGGCCGTTTTACATTTTTGACCATTTTATGTCTGAAAATGGTTTGCCCAAACCAGCCATGTTATCTCCTTTTTTCCCTGATGTTTTTGCTTTAAGTTTTATGGGGCACTCAGTGATGCATGAAGTACTTGAAAGAAATGGATTTTTTAAATTTAAAATGGACAGTAATTATCAGTAGCGAATCCTCTATGTCAAAAGAGGATGACTGCATGAAGAAAATGTCTGCATGTTTCTACATATTAAGAGAACTTTGAGGATATGGAAGAGTCTACTATCTTCATACAGTTCAATATTATGTAACCCAAGAAAAAACAGCTTCATGGGTCCACTCTGGGCTGTGTAGTAATGTTAGAGACCCCACTGTACTTGTAGTGGACCTGTTTTGTAGATGAATGCTGCCCATGTTCCTTTTCTTCTTGTTCAGCTGCTTTGGTGCTGAAGGCATGGCCTTACCCAGTCTTTTGTATCAGGGGACTCCACATAGTACAAGTACACCTTCCCCTCTCCTAACCTCCTCTTCAACCACTTGTTTACACTCTGTTGTCTCTCTCGGATCTCCCTCCCCTCTACCTTTTCCCCTCCTATCCATCATGCCCTCTCGTGCCCTGCCCTTACCCTGACCAATTGAAGGACGGATGAGGAAGACGGAGAGGATGAGTCGGGTGCCTCACGGGGCGGTGTGCACGATAACCTGTACCGCGTTCACATGCCCAGTCTCTACAGCTGTGGCTCCAGCTACGGTAGCGAAGCTAGCCTGCCCGCTACAGCCCACACTGTCAGCAATGCCCCCGTCACTGAATACATGTGAGTTAGCACCCACCGCTAGCTAGAGGCTAGCAGGATCAATACACTGCCTGCCATAGGTAGCTGATGCTTGCCCCCCCTCCCCCCGTGACCCAGACTAGCAGCATAGCAACTCTCACTGCTTGCAGTATGATAAATTAGAATAGCTAGTTTTTGCTCTGTATGGCTCGCATGTCCCTCGTGACACATTGTCAGCAATATTTCTCTCAGTAAATTACATCTCTTTACTAGCTTTCCCTTTATTGCTGATAGAAAAATTGCTGCCTGCTGTATCAGCCAGCCATCCAGTTTCAGTCCACAATGTTAGCAGAAAACCTGTTAAAAGAGAATTCTCACTCGCCATAGTATAAGTTAATACTTTCACCCTGCTTGCTACGTGTTACAGTTTGCCAAAGGACTGCTTGCTCTGAATACAACAAATAATAGAGAAGAGAAATAAGCATATATACCTCTAGTCTGCCACTGCTTGCTACTATTTTAGCTGTAAGCTAATTAAGTTCAATGTGGACATTTTTTTAATTCTGCAGAAATAAGAAATGACAGTACAGTACCTGTATTATGCAGTATTGTGAGTTTTTTTGGACCATTAAAGGACCATGTTTTTCATGTTTTGGGCCATTAATAAATCCTGTATGCTTAACAATACCGACTATGTTTCAAAGCATACAGTAGGGTTTTTAGAGGGATTTATTTCCTTTCACATAGCCAGTCAGTTTTGGTCCATACCAGAATAGTTTGAGATTTGACACTTGCCTGAGATATGTAGCTAATCCCTTAAAGTGAATATTAGCTTTTTTAGTCAAATTTAAGCTATCATTGCATGATTATACAGTTGTGAGCATATTTATTTTTTCCTTATCATGCTTGTGGAATCTGACATTCAAGAACAATAGTCAGCTGCCAGCAGCAAGACTACCAGCTGCCAAAGGACCAGATTAACATAATCTTTGGAAATCAGCTCAATAACATACAGTAGACCTATACTTTGGAAAATGGTTTGGCAGTAATGTCAACTATACATTTATAGTTAATGGACCAAAACATAGAAAACCACTTATTTGTCCTTTAAGTACAACAATCTTATTTTTTTTTTAAATTTTAAACTGAAACAGAGCTTTAAATACTGAACAATGATTAATGTGTGTTTATGTCAAGCTACCTGGGTACAAATACGTTTTACTAGTTTAAAAACTTTGGACTGTTTTAGGTCATTTTAATTTATTTTCCTTGTGGGAACTCTCCCGTACGTATGTCTTTGCATTAATACTGTAAGTTGAACCATGTTCCTTCAGTTTTTTTCAGACATTCATTATCTACCTAAGGTGTAAAGGAGTCTGACTGTCAACATCAGTGATCAGTTGTGCTGTTGTACATAAAATACAAGAGATCATAGAGATAGCCCTTATTTGACTCGCTTTTAAATTGTGCTTGCAAGGGACATTTGAAGCTTAATGAAAGAATATTTTATGTTTGAGTCGTCTTTTTTTAATCCTTTAATAGTTACAAATTACCAATATATACTTTTTTTTTTACAATTTGTGCCTAAGACCAGTTTCCTGTGGGTACACACTCACACTGATAAAAGTACTATTTTACTGAGCCAGTGTCCCATTGTTAGACTAAATGTTTGTCTTTTGTGCATTGTTAGGAAGGAATGTTAACTGTGTTGGACTGTGGCAGAGGTGTTTAACCCCTGGCTATGTAGTACCACCAAGCTTAAGTTCCTGACTTGTAATTACTGAGGCCATTTGTCAGAGAGTCATTAAGTCGTAATCTTGAGCAGACCACAGATGGACAAAAGATCAACGGCTCAACAACTGAGCACCAGTGGCAGGGTGACCACATGCAGTAACCTCTTATTCTATAATGCAGGAGCCAGAACGCAAACTTTCAGAACCCTCGGTGTGAGAACACCCCCTTGATTGGCAGGGAGTCCCCTCCACCCTCTGTAAGTGCACACTTTCTAGAACACACTCTCCCTCCACTATCTTCCAATACCCACAGTGCAGCTGGGAAATATTCAAAAACCGCAGAACCCACAGAGATGGCTTTTTTTTAAATATAATTTAAGAATGTAACGAAGGATGCATGGTGTTGATAAATGCTTTATATGTCTGATGTTTTTATGGCGTGCCAGTGTGGATATTGGAAGGTAGCCCCCTATCCCTACACCACTGCAAGTGTCCTCTGTGCTCAAACTAGACCGTGATCATGGATCGCCTTTATGAAGGTCATTTTGGCAGCCTGGGATAACTGGAAGTTTGAAAAGAAGTCTGTTGGTAGTAGGATTTGCACTTGCATCAAAAGAGACGCTTGCCTCTTTTTTTTTTGTTTTTTGTTAGACACAAAGTTGTCCTCTATTTCTGATGTAAAACGTCTGGTTGGTTGTGAGGAGAACTTGTAGACCACGTGACAACAGATGACCAGTTCAGAGACATCATTGAGAGAACCTCTTGGGATTTTTCTAATATTTAGAACTGTAGTACATCAACCTTTTATCTTCAACACCAGATATTCTGGCTTTGACAAGGTGCTGCTGGGCCTGTAGTTGTGGATGTTGTTCCATGCAGTATCAAGTGTATACATTTGGGGCTACAATACTGTGAACTGACACAATTTAATCCACAAATCTAGCAATTATTACTTCATGTCAACTGGCCGTACCCTGCAGTAAAGATGAAAGATATTAGATTTTGAGCCCAAACCTCTAAACTTCCTGCTCCCCCTCCCCCCCCCCCCCCCCCTTCCCTGTTCCCACAGTGTGTCTATGTGTGCATTTTCTTGTCGAGGTGTATGTGTCCTCTGTTTCTGTGCCCCCTCACCCTTCACCATTAAACAGTGACAGGAGCACACGTTTCCCACCTCCACTGTTGAACTGTAGTGCCCACCAAAATGGCCACGATTTGTCATTCTTAGGCAGGGCTGTCGACCCGGCTGCTGCCCAGAGTGCTCACCCATCATCAGCGTCTGCAGTGATGTGGAAACCAGACCTCCGACAGTAACTAGCTAGCTGCTCACAAGAGACCACTAACTCATACCAGGCTAACCTACTACATCAGAACTAGAGCACTAACTACAACAACAACAACAACTGACAAAATGGACCACATCTGCTAATTTACAATAACATCATCCAGACCTAATCAGCTGTTAATAAATAAATAACAAATGACTGTTGTATCAAACCCCCGGCTGTCCAAATGACTGGTCAAAGAATTTCTGCTGTACCTGTTTGTGTCTGTTTACCTCACACGTCGTAATCCTATCTATCTATCTATCTATCTATCTATCTATCTATCTATCTATTTGTCTGTCTGTCACAACCATTCACATCTAACTGAGACTGTTTCTACAATCATTATTGTATTCTTCAGTTTAAATAAGGCTGGATCATAATCTATACATGTTTTCCTCTTCTCTCCTGCTTCTAATTGTATCCCACTTCAATTTCTCCCTCTGGTTGTCTTCTTCCCTGACATATTTCCCTCTGTCACCCACCTCTTCCTCTACTCCACCTCTATCACCTCCTTTTGTTCTCACTGTCCTCAATCTGTTCAGTACACCTCCAGTATGAGAGCAAAGTACCTGGCTACCAACCGACCGGACCAGAACCGACGCTCCGTTCCCAACGACCAACTGGACCCAGCTAGCCGGGCTCACCCCACTGCCCGACCACAGTCCTCAGTCCACTAGAAACTGTCCACAGAACTGCAACAGTCCACCCCAGTACTGCCTAAATCCAGTTTTCACAGCCAATAACAATAATAATATCCAACGCAGCATTTAAAGCACCAACAGGACCCACTGAATTACACCGACTGGTTCACCAGAAACAACACAGCAAGTCAGAACTCATCAACCAAGCACCTCAGCAAAGGACTGCACTTTGAAGATCGACTTCTACTTCGCACCCAAAATTATCCAAAAGAAAATTTGTACTCCTCTTCTTAGTGGACACACACACACACACCCCAAGCTGCTTGTTCCTCCACTGCTGTGATGGATCAGCCCACATACTCACAATGCACAGCAACTAAAGCGCCTTGGCTCTGTCTCCAGTTTCTTCTACTACTTTTCAGATCTCTACCCCTCCACTGGGATCCGTACACTGTCCTCCAGTGGATACAGCTCTCACTACTCAATCCCATGAGACTTTTACATTCAGACCACACACACACACACACACACACACACACACACACACACACACACACACACACACACGCACACACACACACACACACACACACACACACACACACACACACTGTACAGACCTGTAAATAGTAAACGTGTGCTTTACTCTGATTTCATGAGAAGTGGACTGTTGAATCATTACTGGTAATGTGGTGTGCTGTGTGTTTATCATGGAACCTTTTGCTGTATCTCTCATATAAACACACACACACACACACACATATACACACATACACATATACACATAGACGGACACATCTGTATAAATAATAAGCCAGTGAATTAGAAAGCCATGTTTAGATAAGAACAGTACCACCACATCCTCTTTAGCTTAACATTGTCGTCTAACTAGGACTTGAATCGTGAGCTCGAAAAGTGTGTCCACATCTCTTTCTGTATTTGTTTACATGCACATACAGTACACATGTCGATTAAGGCATTTTTAACATGAGCCAGGAATCCTGTTGTGGAATAACTAACTGTTTCGAATTTTGGGGATTGAAGCGAGAGACAAAGGACATGAAAAGGCTCAACCTGTGCCAAAAAAACTGAATAATGAGGGATGCCTGATTCTCTCCTCTTCTTCTACTGCCTCCACGTCTCAAAAAAGGGGAAAAAGAACTTGGAATCGTGGAATGTTTTCCCGACTGTAAATAAAAAGGGAACGGTAAAGACACTTGAAAAAGGAAAACGATGGACAGAAATCAGTTAAGACTCACTGAAAATTGCGACTACACATTTGCCAGGTGCTATGTAAGCCAGTCAAGATCCCAGAAGACGATCAGGACTGAGGAGGGACAGAAACGTTCTTTTTTTTTTTTTTTTTTTTTTTTTTTATTACTTTAATGTTTTGTTTCCATTCAGGGATGTGATCAGGAACATAAAAAGCAGTAAAAATAAAACAGCTTTCCATCATTACCGAAAGGAAGTTGTGTCCCGAGTCCTGAAAAAAAGTCATGTCCCTAATAAATAATGTTACATAAAAGTGTTTCAAAATGAAGGAAAGTGGGTGTTTTTTATGTTTTATCATAAGCTGAATTCAGGATGTGATACTGTGACCAAGTAGTATTCTGTTTCTTCTTCTATACTGTTTTTTTCTCTCTTCCTGTGCTTTTATTTTGGTAACTGGTGATCTTGGATCTACCTTTAGCCAACAGTTGTGAGTCTATCTTATTTTTTATTTTTTTTTACCCACAAGCACAAATTCTCTTCAAGGTGACTTTGCGAGATGGAGAAGTAAAACACACTGCCTGGGACACTGCCAGTGGTTTTTCCTCCCGCTCTAAAACTCTGTACAGTGTATAAAAACTGTATTCGTGAACCCGTGTGTGTGACATCACTGCAGTGTGATTGACTATTGCTCTATCTCAGTGTTACTGTGTGTAAGTACAGTGAACAGTGTGTCTGACTGGCAACAAGCAAGGGCCAGCCTATCTAACCTGAGTCATTTCTACACAGACGCCACGCATGCCCTCATACACATGCATTGAAACACACGCACACACACTCACACACATACACACACACACTCACACATATACATGCTGTACAGACATTTACATTAAATACACACCACAGTTTATTATAAAAACCCATCTTTCCCTACTTTTGTCCTGTTTACATTCACATATAGAGCTGTAGTAACTGCACGCCCTCCCACAGCTATGACATCACTACTGATAACCATTTGCATTATGGGTGATGTAGTAGGTAGTAACCACATTTCAGAGAAACCTGGAATCTAGTAATTAGCTGAGTGAGCAGAGCCCTAACATTCAAACACCTTTCAACCACCATTCCTGTATTTGAGCATTTTAATATTGTATTAATAATCAATGACCACTTCTCGTATTAGCGAGACAATCTTAAACTTGTGATTTTACTAGAAAGAAAATGTCCATGTTATGGTAACAATGCTACCTATGGTCTAGTACTTTACAGTGTTTTTTTTGCACCATAAATGCAAACAATGTTAAGATCTGTGGGACTAGTCACTGATTAATGGCCTTTCATAACGTTTTTAAACTCTTACAACACTCTTCATATCACAACATGTTTATTTTTTCTTTCCTTTTTTTCTCTCTCTGTCTTGTAAAAAACAAACTTTAAAGATAAAATAATAGCTAGCTGTTTTGTAGGAGAATAAAGGCAAGAGCAGCGTTTTTCCTCTCTTATTAATGGTGAATGACTCTCTGTCTTGCAATGTTTTAATAAAACTATTCCAGTGTAATCTGCACACCTGACTTAAAGTTGTATTTGAATTCCTGGAATTTGAATTGGGATTTAACCAATCTGGTGCAGTCTGCTGTCTTGATGGGGAAAAAAAGATTTAAGAGTCCGCCATGTTTGTGTGTATATGTGGTCATTTTCAGGAGTTCAAGTACACCTGTGTCCAGATGTGACAGACAAACAATGTTTTCTATGGCTGTTTTTATTTTTGGTTTAACTAAGATATTAATGATGTACATGTCAAAACTGTGGTAATGATCATTCAGCCTGGAATAAATGTTTAAAAAAAAGAAATTAAAGCAACTTTAACATACTGACCAAGACTGCGGGTTCTTTTTAATGTGAGTGAACAAACAGAGTGGTCTTTACATTGACGTCACTTGATAGATAATACAGCAATAGCTGAATCTGTCAGGTCTGCATCATTCTTAGTTTTCACAAATTGAAAACTCAAAGTGAATGTTTTGAAAGATCTCCACTAAACACACTTTCCTACCTTATTGATTCACTTTCTATCATTTTATGAATTCATTTCAAACTGTCTACTGCTTAATGAAATCAGTTATACACACACTACCGGTCAAAAGTTTGGGGTCACTTAGACATTTCCATTCCACTCCATTATAGACAGAATACCAGCTGAGATCAGTTGCATTGTTTTTTAACCAGGGCAGCAGTTTTCAGATTACATTATGTGCTTACATAATTGCAAAAGGATTCTCCAATGTTTTCACAGTTAGCCTTTTAAAAAGATATCAGATTAGTAAAGAGAATGTGCCTTTGGAACATTGGATGAATGGTTACTGATAATAGGCAATGTAGATATTGCATTAAAGATCAGTCGAGAACCCCTTTTTTTTTGTGACCCCAAACTTTTGACCGGTAGTGTATATAGTTGTATATAACTATGTGCATTACTAATTATATTATCAAGTAGAGAGTGATAGTGATCTATGGTGATGACATGAGGGAAATACCTCCATTAATCTCCATTTATTGTAGTATTAGTGTTTCACAATGATGAGTGCCTTTAATACAATGTTTTAGGGTTCCATTTATTTTACTGCAGCTGCTGGATGTAAGTATCATGTTGGGAAATACAAACGATGTGTTGTCAATGTTTGTTTCTTTCATTACCTCTTTATGTTCACAGTTTAACAGATTTCATTAGAAAACTTGCATTTTGGACTCCTGAACTCAGATACATTAGTCCTCTGTGTTTCACATAACTGCTGTATTACATTTTTAAAGTATAAAAGCCAAGTCCAAAGGGGAAGCTTCCAAATGAACTCACAGCTAATGAAAAAATATCAAATATGATCAAAAGAACATCAAACATACTTGAGATGCCTCCTTAGCGTATTTACTCAGCATAGATTACTGTTACTTACTCACTGATGCCATGTACTGTAGCTCTGTTAAGGCGTGGAATACCAGGAATTTACATTACATCATCAAACTACACTGGACTCCACACTCTAAATCAGAGATCTTCAACAGGGGGCCCGGGACCCATAGGGGGTCCTCAGAGTCACTGGAGGGGGGCCTCCAAATTATTGTCAATTTTTGAAAGTTTTTTTCAAAAATTAAAATGTCTAAACCTAATTCCCACATATTATTAGCAAATATAAATCTCCACTGGTGATAGGCTTACTGGCCTATAGGTAGTCACTAAGATAGCCATACAGTTCATCCTAAAGATTCAATGTGCCACATAAAAGATGATTTATTAAATCATGCCAACAATTCATATTTTAATAGCTTAGTGTTCTATGCACAGTGCACTAAAAAGGTATGTGTTAAGGCTTGAGGCTGCCCTACATGTATTGTAGGCCCAGTTTAATATGCAACTTCATTTTATACAGTATATGTAGTAGGGGGTCCCTGCTCCGTCTCTCTCTCAGTTAAGGGGTCCTTGGTTTAAAAAACGTTGAAGATCCCTGCTCTAAATCACATGTGTCAAACTCAAGGCCCGCAGGCCGAACCCGGCCCCTCGCAGTATACGGGCCCCTCGCCCGTATATCAGTTTAGGTTCACAATAAACTTAATCCAGTTCTACGCCATACCCAAAAAGACAGGAAACTGTTTTTCAAACTGCAATTACGCAACACTTAAAGCAGAATTTGGCAGATTTGCCGACTTTGAGACTCAGAAATTCCCACAGAAGCCGAGAGTTTTCATATTCAGGCTGTGAAACAGGTTGTTGTGAGTCGGGTGTGTGGTAGCCTGCTTTTAAAAATGTAATCTTAGATTTGCTTGATTTGCTAAACTCTATGATGGATAAGGAACTCTTTTGCTGACTTTTGTAGTGCTTTATGTCAACAAAAAATGCGACAAAAGTCAAAAAAAGCGACAAATTTGTCGGAGAAAGCAACAAAAATGCCGAAAAATGCGACAAACTTCAAGAAAAGCGACATGCAGAAATACAATAAAAGCATGTCAATAAGCTCTACATGTCTGGCCCTTGATTTTCCAGTGTCAGTGTTAGTGAAAATGAGTGTGACGCTCCTGCTCTAAATTGTCTTCTGTTATCTCCATCTAGTGGTCTTTTAGTGCAATTACATCATTCAAGAACCAAGCTTTACTGTAGGCTACATTCATACTTCCTCTATAATCTGAAAGGACTGATTCAGACCTAATGTGTGTGCAGCAGCTCTGGACCTGATCAGGATCAGTGTAGTAACAAATAAGTGAATCCAGGTGGTGCAGTTTAGGTTGATTTCCCCACACAGACAGTTATTACTCAGACAAGATGTCTGAAACCGAAAACAGGATCTATCCAACCACAACAATGAACATCAAATCTGTCACCCAAACATTTGACCTACTTTCGGCCTTTTAGAGGGCGGAGCCAGGCTACTTTACACACACACACACACACACACACACACACACACACACACACACACACACACACATGTAAAAGACACTTGTGATCTGGGAAACTTCAAACTGACACCAGAGCATTATACATCTCATTTCCAGTAAAAAAGTGTGTAGGTTGATCTTAGCCAATCTAGAAACTGTTGCAAAAGGGTCCACCGACATCATATTCTGTATTTCAATATACATGTATTTACTGCATCTCACTCGTCACATGCTTTATGCTGTTTATGGGGAAGTAGAGTCAAACAGAAAACTAAATGTGACTGACTCAGACACTCAGAAAAAAGATGTTCACCTAATGCAGTGGTTCATGCAGGTAATCGTGCCTTTATGATAATTCTGGTGGTGGTAACCTACTTCTAAAATGCAGAAACGTTGGGAAGAAGAGGGCAGGTGGTTAAAAAAAATGTGTGATCTACAGTTAGAGGACTATTTTGACCAATTGAATATAGAATTGACCCGACCTATTGTTAAATGGAAATATGGCAAATGAAGAAAGGAGGGATGATGAGTTTCACAGTTCTAACGATGCACTTGCCACCTCTGTTTTTGTTTGGTATTCTAATATATTTATACAATACAATATATCCAACTTTGTCAGGGACAGAATGATAAAGTCCTAGGCTTATCTCCATCTTTGTCCCTTGTGTTTACACAGTCCATGGACCTTTACAAAGATGTCTTAAATGAGAAAAACTTTAGAATACCTATGAACAAGAATTATGGTAAAGTTGCAAGTCTGTCTGTAAATATACAGTGAAATATAAAAAAAGGCTTGTGACAAACAGCAGTGAGACAATTTGAACATGAACACAAAACTAGTTTTCACTCTTTGCAGTAACACATGCAGCCAGCAGGTGTCGCTCAGAAAACAGAGAAACATGATAAACCTCAGAATAACCTTACAAATTCACTGTGTGTTACTGTTTGTCTAAAAGAACTCTCTCACACACACACACACACACACACACACACACACACACACACACAGCGAATGTTTTGGTTCTGCCTTTAGAGTCTCCAGGGCCTTGTGTATGGCTCGATCAGATAAGAGGACGGCTGTTGTTGTGGGGGGGTTATAGATTCAGGGAGGGGGGGGTCTCCAGACAGGAACCCAACAGCTCATAAACAAGGTCCGAGGTAAAAGGTTGTAGCGGTGTCCCTTACAAACCCCTTTAACACCCCCCCCCCCCAAAAAAAAAAATTAAAAAAAAGTGATACAGCACACAATCACGGAAACACATTCATGTATTACGGACCAAAAACTGATTTTATTACACGTCTACATACAGTCCAGATACTGGAGAGAGCATGTACGCTTCAGAAGCAACAGTTCATCGTATACATTCATTTAACAAGGGATAGAATTTAACTTAATCACTTTCGTTCAGTTGTAACAACTGCTTTCAATGCACAGAAAGATAGAAGACGACCCAACATGAGTCATTTGGGGATATCTTTGTTACACTGCTACTGTGTAACATTTTAAAAGCAGTGTAACATGATTAACAATCATAATTCAGCCATTTAAATGGATAAAGGCAGGTGATGTCCACATTTTTAGAAGAATAATTTGTAACAGAGGCCTCACTGGATGAGTTCAGAAAATGAGTTTGTGCATTTTGGGAAATACTCTTATTTGCTTTCTTTCAAAGAGTTATATGAGAGTCTTTTTTAAAAAATATAATGAATTGTCATGATGATATACTTAAGAGAAAAGATACTGAACACTGACATGATAAAACTTCAGATAACACCATCAAAAATGATCCAGATGTGTTTCACATCACTATGCTGAAAAATAATAAATGAATGTTCCTTCATCTATTCACTGTAACGGTGCCATGCATTGAGTCCAAACTGAATGAAACTGGAGCATGTAAAGGGCGCAGGGTGGGCAAATTAAGTAACATGTTCACATATATTCAAAAGACACTGGAAATGTACGAGAAGTGAGGAAAAGCAGAACAAGCTATGTTTAACAGCAGCAGTTTAAAATCTCTAGGTAGGATAATCTCAATCTGTCGGTTCGTCTGTTGGTCCAGCACTCTGGTTCAGAGTAAAATATCGCAAAAACTAGTGGGCGGGTCGTCAATAAATTGGTACAGACATTCATGGTTCCCAGAGGAGGGACCACCAACATGTTCACTTATCCAACACGACAGGATAAGGATAATTACGGTTTTACGTCAACTTGGGTCTAACTTTAATAGTTTTGGCCATCATTTGATTTCTAATATTGTCCCTCACCATGTTAATTACGAAGATCTAGGAATGTGGCAAGAAACTCTTTTAAACAAAAAAATGAAGGCGAACAGTGAGTTACAGTAATCTACGATGACCTCACGATTCAACTTTGACCAACTCTACTTAATGTAGTTGTATGTGTACAGTGTTTTCCAGTGCAATGGGATTAGTAGCGACTTTCATGTGTACTCATTTTCAGATTTACCTCCAAAAAAGTGGTTGAAATACTTAGACATGAAGGAATAATTCAACATTTTGAAAAATAGGCTTTTTTGCATTCCTGCAGGGAGTTGGATGAGAAGATTGATTCCACTCTAATGTTTGTACAATAAACATGAAGCTACAGCTGGCAGCCAGTTAGCTTAGCTTAGCATAAAGACTGGAAACAGGGTGAACCAGCTAGCCTAGCTCTGTCCAGTGGTAAAAAAAATCTGCCTTCCAGCACCTCTAAAACTCACTAATTTAAAAGGTCCTATGCTGCTTTTTGGATGCTTTTCTATAGGCCTTAGTGGTCCCCTAATACTGTATCTGAAGTCTCTTTCCCGAAATTCAGCCTTGGTGCAGAATTACAGCCACTAGAGCCAGTCCCACAATGAGCTTTACTTAGGATGTGCCATTTCTGTGTCTGTAACTTTAAATGCTATTAAGGAGGAGAGAGGGGGGGGCAAGATGGAGGGTGGGGGTTGGCCTTGACCAACTGCCATGCTTCGCTCATTTGCAAGCCATGATGTCTCTCTCTTTCTCATGGGTGGGCCAAATTCTCTGGGCGGGCAAAGCAGAGAAAGGGGAGGTAACCTTTCCCCCTTATGACATCATAAAGGGAAGATTCCAGATCGGCCCATCTGAGCTTTCATTTTCTCAAAGGCAGAGCAGGATACCCAGGGCTCGGTTTACACCTATCACCATTTCTAGCCACTGGGGGACCATAGGCTGGCTGGGGGAACTCATATTAATGTTAAAAAATAAAGAGAAATTTTCATGCCATGGGACCGTTAACACATTAAGTCTTGTTTGTTTAACCTACACAAAGTGTTAAAAAAGACAATTTCATGAACTATCCGATTGTCTGACTGCTCATGTTTCTTGCCCCTTCCGACGTTGTTGTAGCTATACCTAGATCTCAACAGATACGTTGGTGAGCACAATGTTATTATAACTGATTAAATGATGGCTAAAAAAATAAAGAAACAAGCTCCAATAGACCAAAAATCACAATATCTCAACAATCTCAATATTAAATGTTACATATTATAATGGCGATAAGCTCAATGCACAGCTGAGCCGGAGTACAGCTAAAGCTAACAAACAAGAGCTGAAAACGGAGCGTGAGAAGGTGCAGCTGAGGCTGATGGATGTCGAGCTTAGACAAGAGGACAGATGAGGCAGGTCTGACAGGCTCCACTGAGACGCACAGAGGATAAATCCTTTGGATTTAGGTAACAACAGAGCTTTTCCTCAGGATCGTGCCACCCTCAGGATCTAAAAACAGCAAAGATGCCATCCAAGAATATTGACCTTAAGTCTTCTTCTCTTCCCAACAACATTTCACCGGGTCAGAGTTCAGGTGTCTAAACTAACAGAACTGTAGTCCCTCATAAAAAGTCAGTCTACTACTCAGACTGCTGTTGGGTGTGAGGAAAACATCTATGTCCAAATGTTTCAGAGATTCTTCAGCACTGGTGAGTCAAAGGAGGGCAGCGGTCAGACTCCCTCTCTGTATTCCTGGACGTCTGCAGTGATTTCCTCCTCAATCAGAGAAAATTGAGTTAAGCCAGACATTTACTCATTCTCCTCCTCCACCGGTCTGTCGGTGTTAAAGTCGCCAGGGCCTGGGGCACCAAGCAGTGTCTGGGTACAGCAGACAATGGACCGACCTGAACCTGAGAAAGAGAGGGAAATGAGTGTCACAATGCCTGGAAGCCGGCAACTGGGGATTTCAAAATAAGACTGTGAATACAATTAGCCGTGTGCATACATTCTCTCACACACACACACACACACACACACACACACACACACACACACACACACACACACACACACACACACACAATGAACAAAGCCAGGAAGCTTGTCATAGTAGTAAAACATACACGAGAAGCGCTTACATAAAGCGGAATTGTAGTACACACGTTTTAAAGCTTTTCCCCAAACAGACTGAACAGCTGCAGGACTGTGGCGAAAATATATATACAAAAACACAATAAATAAGTTGATTTATTACTTAAATAGGTTTTTAATCTTTTTCAATTAACCAGTACATCAATAGGTCAACAAGCGTATGCCATTACCTCCAGCCCTCCCTCTCACCCTCTAGGCACACTGCCACCAGTGTCTATTGACAAGCTACAGAAATAATGACAATTCAGTTACACAATGTTACAATTACTGACTAGAGGACAAAGCAAAGAAGGGGAAAGAAAGAAGGGAAGCTGGACACATAAAAAAACAAATCCCCTTAATGTCAGGAAGGGCTAAGATAAGATCAGTGTGTTTTATCCTTTGTATTGTTTGGTTTGCCTGTAATGTCAGCACGAGTGTAGTTCCTCTCGGTGATGTGTTACGGCCCCTGTACTGTAAATATTCAGAGGTCGCCTTTTGTGTTAGACTGAGCATCACAGACTCGTATTCACAGGCTAAAGTTTCATCCTTTTCTTCATAAGCATTTGGCATAGGTCTATTTAAAAATACAACGAATCAAGTAAATGGTTAGTTGATCGACAGAAGCTAATTTAATGATCTAGTTTATTAATTAGTTAGGCAAAAATGCCATTTTCTAATTTTAGCTTCTCAACCATAAGGAGTTGATGCTTTTCTCTGTCTTATGTGATAGTAAACTGAATTTCTTTGCATGTCGTATTGTTGGTCAAACAAAACAAGCGATTTTTAGCGACATCACCTGGCTTTTGGAAAGTGTGCACTTCTCACTATTCATGATGTAATCATTAGTTGCAGCCATTTATGTTTTACCGTTTTGTACTGTAACTTATAGACAGATATTTTACCTCGTAGGATCTTCATTTTTTGAAAATGGTCCTTTCAGGCTGACAGTGTTTCTGCTGTTTTCCACTGTGCCGTAGCTGAGAGTCACCTAAAGGGGCACAACAACAACAACACAAGTGGTTTAGACAGTCGGCAGATCAGGGAGTCTGTGTGTGTGTGTGTGTGTGTGTGTGTGTGTGTGTGTGTGTGTGTGTATACCTGGTTGTGTATGTCTGACACTAGCCCCAGGTTCTCCAGGTGGGAGTGGAACAATGCCGATCGGATGAGGCTCACGCCAAGCAGCGCCTCCACGATGTAACCAACGGTGCAGTCGTCCGGGAGGCGAATGTGCTCAGCTGTCGCCATGAAGGTGCCATCACTAGACAGAGAAAGAAGTACAGAGAGCAAGAAAAGAGGTTCTATGATGAAACCTGAAACAGTGGCACAGATATCTTATAATTTATCGTGAAGTGAAGACTTACCTCGCCCAGGGTTTCATCTTGAGAGCGAGGCCATGGCTCAGGCAGAATCCTGCTCCTCCTGTGGCGAACCAGAAACTCACCTGCTTCTGCACACAAACACACAGCACGAGTGAATGTTCTGTAATCATACGTATGTTGTGCTTCAGCCTTTGGATCAGTGAATGACTCACTCTGTGGGTACTTGAGCTCAGGAGAAAACCAGACTGAACTGATGTTTCTTTAAACACCTTTGCAACTTAAAGAATGTTTTCTTCAAGACTGAGATTTAGATTCATATTTTAGTTATAGAGCAGGGAATAAGGAGGTGAAGCTGTAGGATTCTAATCGGAATCAAAGCTGCTGTCTGAGCACCTGCAAAGTAAATCATCAACCAATAAACCATTTACCATTTCAGTGGTGCCGAGCCTCTCCGTGGCCTCTATTGGTCGCTCGAGGCTGGGCCGGCCGATGTAAACATCCTGTGTGTGACTGTACTGAGACAAGAGCTTTAGGAGGGAGCCGACATTCAGGTAGTTATCATCATCGACGTGACAGAACCACCTGCGACAGATGACGGTTAGTAAAATGCTCTTGGCGTATGTTTAGGGCAAGTGTTACTGTGTGTGTGGAGTGTGTGTCTTACTTCTTGCCAGAGTTAATAAAAGTGTCATATTCCAGAGCCATCTTACAGGAGAGGGCCTGACGATTGTGGGCCGCGGAACAGTTGGTGTTGATCATGTGAGCTCCTGATGATAAAAATCAAACAAAAATCAATAGCCAACCCTGACACAGTGTTAGAATTATAATAGGAAAGAAAAGAAAAGAAAAGAAAACGCATTTGATGAAGCAACTTTGACTAAATATTCGTTTCAGAAGCAAGAAAGCCATTTAAAAATCCTAATATAAGCCGACAGCTAATAAATATCCTAATTACACATTTTTCTGCATTGAGTTGTACAATGTGTCCGATAGCGAGAAGAATACCTCATTGAAAGTAAAACAATTCCATGAGTAAGATGAGGAAAGGCCTGTTGATAAAACTAAAGTGACTTCCTGCACTTCATGGAAACACAGTATTGCCCAGTCAGCAGCCTGGTTCCTGCTTTCCTGCTCACAGACTGCAGATAACACGGCTGCTACTCAGCAAAACTGCTCTGTGAGTGTGTGTGTGTGTGTGTGTGTGTGCAGCTCACCCATCCTTTTCCTCAGCTCCTCGTCCTCTCCATCAGTGAACACAAACGTCTGTGGAAAAAAACACAAACACCATGTTCATGTTATTCCAGCGGCTTTTAGTGGCCAGCGGGGAAACACAAACACCATCGTACAGACGCACTCACTGCTCCACCATCATGGTCCGTTGGAGACAGTTTATGATCTCAGGTGAGACTCCACCTGTTTCCTCTGTCACACACACACACACACACACACACACACACACACACACACACACACACGCAAGCAAGCAATGCTAATATTGGATGGAGGCCAAGACAAAGGTAAGCCTCTTGTCTATCAGCAGCAGAGCAGCTGGTCTCAACTCTGTAGCTGTGTGTGTGTGTGTGTGTGTGTGTGTGTGTGTGTGTGTGTGTGTGAGTGTGTACATGAGTGTTTATGTGATGAGTGACAGGGTTGAGGGTCACTGCGCACTCAGGAAGCCGTGTAGACCCCTCAACTTTCCACAGGAAGTGAACACACACCCTGGGTGCACATCCAGAGCGAAGTCTGTAAATATTGTCTTGGCTCTGTATCCCAGGACAACAGATTTGAAATGAAACAATGACAATGAGATTAAACTGCTTAATCTCAGCTTTAATGTTAGGCTATTTACATCCATATTGAGTAAACAGTAGATAATGTTTAATCCTTTTTTATACATAGCCCCCAAATTCTAGGAAAATGCAGCAGGATAATGGTCCTGAACAGATAGACAATGTATCCGAAGAGCTTTCATAGCAGTATAATGTTTTTGTCCAAGTCAGTGACATTTTTTCACTTGCTGAAGAATAAACTGAAGCCAAAACTTTCCCCGAAACAATCAACACGAGGTAATGATGCCCAGTATGCATGTGTTTGGTGATGTGCAGGTGAAACAAGACTAAAGTGTCGTCAGAAAGGCTAACGGCTCTGTGAGGCTGCACTTGGGCCCAGCACTGCTTAGAGCTAAATGCTAAAGCTAGCAAAGCAATATGCTCACAATGACGACGCTTACAAACCAATGTTTAACAGGTATAATGCTTCCATGTTCACCACCTTAGTTTAGCGTGTTAGCATGCTAACATTTGCTAATTAGTTCTAAACACAAAATACAGCTGAGGCTGATGGGAATGTCATTAGTTTTGTAGGTATTTGGTTATAAACCAACGTATTTGATAAATTAAAATGCTGATGTGATGATGGAGCTCAACGAAAAGTGAAGGGGCCGCCAGAGTTACTACAATTTATCTTCTGGGGACAATGAATGTGTGTACAAAAAGTTTTAAAGCAATCTATCCAATAGTTGTTGAGATATTTCAAGCATGACTTGACAGACTGACACTGGCATCCCTGGAGCAATGCTGCTAGCATAGATACAAATATTTAGGTGTCTAAGGTAAAACTGGGCTAAATTTGGTTGGAAAGTAAAGACAGTGAAATATTGTCTTTAAAATGTTGTTAAGACAATGACTATATGTGTCCTTGAAGTCTATAAAACAGTTTCTCTTTCGAACATCGATGCCAAGTCGACTTTCGACCTGCAAACCAACCGATCAATACTTAATGAGTTGCTGCAGTGCAGGCCTGGCAGCACATCGGCAGGGAGGATGCCAAGAGTCTGCTTATGTTGTACACAATAGCCTTCAGACATTAATTAACTGCAAAGGACTTGACACCAAATAAAAAATATAATGGCTTAATTTCAAGTTTGCATTAACTTGTCTATTTACTTTCTGTCCCCTAAACGAGCTAAAATTCATACTTTGTTCATATGATTGTAAACATCCTTAAACTACAGCTAAAAGTCAGCACTTTAACCTCATAGTCAATGTTTTACGTTGAATCCAGTGTGCTGGAGTACAGGAACAAGAACAGAAAATATGTCCTAATACTTTTTGTCTTTCCTGAACACACTCCCCCAGTCAGAAGCCCAGGCTCAGAGGGATTCCACTCTGCAACCTTCCTGCCATGCAGCACAAATTCAATCATAAATCTTTGGTCCAAGTACTGTGTGATCACATCACCGCCTCTGTTAGAGAGAGAAAAACATATCTGTGTGTTCAGCCAGCTGTGAGTTCTCGTCAGTCTTTTTTTTTCCCACTCTGAGCCTCTTAAGCCTCTAGAGAGCAGTCAGCTTCTGAGTCTGTTTGAGTGTGTGTCATACCAGCGTGTGCTTGGGCCATGCTGGGAAGGCAGTAGGAGGAAAGTGTGGGGTCAGAGTGAAGAGGAAAAAGTGGAGTTGAAGGTGGGGTGGGGTTTCTCCAGGAGTTGAGCTTTACAACACAGGAAACAGCGGTAACAACGACAACTGAGGCAGGAGAAAGTGGTGTCTCTGTGTTTACTCTTGTGATCAGATACTTTTTTAACTTCCCATGAGAAATCTGGTGAGTTCCCAGGGCATTTGTGTTTGTGAAGGTAACACTATGAGAATGTGTGTGTGTGTGTGTGTTTGTGTGTGTGTTTCCATTACTCAGCAGTCTCATAGAATAGAGGTGTGTCTGGGAAACAGTTTGAGTTACACACACCTGACCGTGAGAGCAGATGCAGAAATGCGTCAGACACTGTAACACACACACACACACACACACACACACACACACACACACACACACACACACACACACACACACACACACACACACACACACACACACACACACACACGCTCTATTTACATGTCAACAGTCTCTGTGCAGCATGAGATGAGATGAGACCTTCCTCAAACACTGAGGTTTAAATGGGAATTAGAGCGACCGCTGTGCGCTCCACGGTCATGTCTGCATTCGATTACGAGCTTTGAAGCTGCTGGGTGCAGTTTACCACATTCCCATGTGTTTTGCAGCAACAGATTCATCTTTGACTCACTCTCCACCGTGATTCAGACCAAAAAGCTGTCTGTTTGTACCGTTTGATCCCAAATATTTTATCTGTGAGGCTCAACATCCTTCTCTCAAATCCAGTAGTCATGTTACAACTCCTCTGGATCACAGGGCTGGTGGTTTAATGACGAGGAAAAGAGGGTTTCAAATAATTGTATATATGTTGCACATTGTTTTCATTCCTTATATGTTTGAGGTGTTTTGGTATTTTATTGTATTTATTATTATTTTATTTCTTGTAATTCTGTATGGATGTGTATCTTATACCTGCTGATGTAACACAGTAATTACCCAGTTTGGGATGAATAAAGTCTGTCTGTCTATCTGTCTGTCTGTCTGTCTGTCTGTCTGTCTATCTATCTATCTATCTATGATCAGTTGAGGAAGAAGAATTCAGATTTAGGGCTGCAATCATTAGTAGATTAATCCAAAAAATTAAATAGCAACAATCAGCGGTGATCATTAAGGTCATTTTAAGCAAAAATACTGAGGCTGAAGAATGGCTCCTTTCAGTGTTAAGTTACTGGTTAGGGTTAGAATTAAGGTGTAAGAGGCATTTTAATGTTTAACCTGGTCCAGGTGGAGAATAATCTTAACTTCTTTAACTGCTTTTAGGTATTTTATAAGCATTGCACCATATTCTATGAGTTTCCAGAAGAGGTTTTGCATGTTACTGCAATATCTGTATTGCAAAAATAACTAGTTACTACGGCTGTCTCATAATTCTGGTGGTGTATAAATTCAATATTTCACTCTTAAATATAGTAGAATAGAAGTTGAAAGATGAACAAAAAGTACAAATACCTTAAAATTGTACTTGTATTTTGTTTCTTTCCACCTCTAAAGCCGCAAAGAACTTTATGTCAAAGCCATGACATCACAGCTTTTATGATGTTTGAAGCTGTTTTTTATCATGCGCACCACAGTGGGTCTCTGCATGTTGATGACGGTCTAAACTACAACTGAACAATAGTTTTGTTGTATTTCCAGCCTTGAAACATCATCTCATTGAGACTACTTAATGTAATCCAGGGCCCATTCATCTATCTGGAGTCCTACAGTATAGTCTTTCCTCTTTATGTCCCCTGCTTGTATAATGTCAACACGTTAGCAGCAGTGTCGGCCTGTTAGTCCTCAGATCTCCCTCTGATACATTACAAAGGCCTCTATCTCTGTTTTACAATTCGCTGGATCAAAGAGCCTGTGGACCCACTCACATTTCAGGGGGTTAATGGTTTATAACTCACTTGCAATTGCAGCAGGAGATGAGGGAAACCTTTATTTTACAACTTCCCTTGACATAGGAACTATTTACAAAGGTCACAGGATCACACTTTGCATAAGGCCAGATCATGTGCATTTGAGCTCTGATCTTGAATTAGAAGAGGGTACTGGACAAATGTTCATTCATGTAACCCTTCACCTGCTGATAAATCACATAAACACAACACAAGATCTCAAGTTTAATCAAGTAAATTAAAAGTAGTATTGGCATCCTGTTTATTCTCCTACACAAAATAACATAATAAAGGCTAATGATTATTCACTTTCTAAATGATTTGGACTCACATTGACATGTAGTAGCCTAACCTATTTCTCTTCAGCTGCATTTGTCATGTGCAAATCATGTTTTTGTTGATTTATTATTAAGTTAAAAGGCCATTTTTATGAAGTAGGCTATGAATAAGATGGTTTATGTGTCATCTGATCTCTGAGGTTTTCCTATATGACATGCGGCTGAATTGTTTCCAATTGACAGGGTATCAGGTGACCTCTAATAAGGCGCCAGGCTCACCTGTTGCATGTTTCTGGAGATCCAGGTGTCCAGCAGGAGCTGCAGTCTCTGCCGGTGATATCTCCCGGTGGTCTTCACCGCTATGAACAGGTCGGCCGGGGAAAGATGCTCCACCGGCCCGAGGGGAGCGCTTTTCCGAGGAGGGTCGCTTATCGCTCGCCTCTCCCGGGTGAGTTTTCTGAAATACGCCGAGTAAACATTTCCGCTCGTCGCTGCAGCAACTAGAGGCTCCGCCGGGTCTCCGCTGCTCGGTTGTCCGACAGTAACGACCAGCATCCCGGTCACGAGCAGACAGGTGACCGCGGCGGCAGCTGCTGAGCTGAAGTTGCTTTTTGATCCACAGGCGGCGGGTTTCCACATTGTGACGGTGGGGACGGTTTTACAGCTTCTTTCATGGACGGAACAAGGTGTAAGAAACTCTTCTCTTCAGTTTATAACATCTCCACCGTGCAGGCTCCAATAACAACCACTCTGTCGGTTTCCGCTGCTTTATTTTTACATTGAGTTATAAACTCCCCCAGTGGGCAGGACGGTGCCTCGAACCAATAGCCGGTTTGAGCGCTCGGTGTGGGCGGAGTTAACCAGAAAAAGAGGCGGCGAGGTCTCTGGATGAACATCCACATGGCGGCATACACTGACTCCAGCAAATAGAGGCAAACCTAATGTAGCCTACTGTGTAGCCTAAGCAGCAATTTTTAAAAACCGAAGCTAAAAAGTGCTTTGCAGGACGAAGAAAAATAGGAGATAGAAGAAAGTGAAGAGAATGTAGCCTACAACCGGGACGATTGAAATGAGGGACGAATGAAACATTCCAGTTTTCTCCGAGTGAAACGACCATAGACCGACATCATTTGGACAAAACATAGAACATATTATACCTTCCTGCTACGTCCTTTTATCACGGAGTTACAGGCGATAAACGATTTTTGATAGTCAAAGTAAACTTCATTAGCGGTTTATTTTTTATTTTTTTATTTTTAAAGAGTGTTTTTCATCTAAAGGTTCGACGTCATGCTTATTCAGTAGACCAGTTAGTGCTCTCTCCAATCCTAGACTTTCACACGTTTGTTTGCAATGGATGCAAAACAGCCTATAATGCTAAATAGCCTAGGCTGTATTATAAGTAATTACACACATATCTGTGTTTATACTATATTGTATGCAGGTGAGACATGGAAAAGTGGTTTTAGAAAGATGTAAATATATTTGGGGCTATCAGGTAGGGGGTCGAGTTTTGCCATGTTAACCTATGGAGACTGACGGGCTGTGGGTCATGAAGGGCACTTATTTGGATGTGCGGTGGCCTTACCCACATACGAACAGAGTGAAATAACATTTTGTACTATAGAAACATTATATAATTGGAAACATGTATTATTCTAGCTATATAAATGGCATAGTGCATGGTATTTCCATAACCGCAAGATATGCCCCTCACGATGATGACAATGAGTTGTTAAAAGACATTCACCAGACGTATAGCCCTGCAGCAATCTATCTGAAATAACACCTACCTGAAGTAGCCTACCATTCATGATATGTTGCCAAATAGTGAAATTGTGGGAAGTGTACATAGCTTAAACTGTATGTTTCATTCGTCCAGGCCAGGAGGGACGAATGAAACAAAACGCACGTCCGACTTCTGCTTAAATAACTCCCGAACGGTTTCGTTCAGAGCTGAAAATGCAACTGTATTTGACAGAGGACAGATGTAGGTTGGTAGTGACAAAATATTAGTTTTCAGTGTCTTATGATGTCTTTGTAAACAACGTTTAATTAAAAAAATGTTTCATTCGTCCTGGTTCTCCCCTAAAACAAAGATAATTACTGTAAGTGTATAATCCACATATTAAAAGATAAAAATCAAGAAAAAAGCCAAACAAAACAAGATTTAGATTTATTGTTATAAATGGGTTTTGAGGTGTGCACTGACTTGTCTGACAGATTTTGCAGGATGCGTGAGGCGGGTATGGCTGCAGCCTGGAGCGTCCCATGTCAAGCCGTCCCGTCTCATGCCGTCTCGTCTCATGCCGAGGCGTGTCCAACGGTAAGTTCAGAGGGTCAAAAATACGAAATCGAATTATTTTCCAGATGGAGATACGGTAAGTTCATGGGCGTCAGTTTGGTTTGAAATGTGTTGGTGACAGAGACGCAAATTTGGAAGTACATTTCCAGAAGTGCTGGGTACAATGACGCATTATTTTTTTTTTTCTCTTTCGAGCAGGTCATGTTTGAAAGACGCTGTCCTGTAGCTAATGAATAAAAACGTGGTTTAATGTACGTAAACAATGATTACCAAATGTCTCTCTCATATTGCTCCTCATAACCACTGAAAACTGTCAAAAAATCCAACCCAAAGTGCAATTATTATGGAAATTATCTGACATCTGACGCGTTTCTGCTTCACATTTTCAGCAGGGCAGCGGAGCCGCTGTGGGTTGACTCCCCACGGTTCTCATGAGCTTTATAAGTCATAATGTGAAAAAGCTTAACGTGGTTTAATGTACCTAAACAACGATCAATCATCACCACATTTCTGGTTAGATTTTTTGACAGTTTTCAGTGGTTATGAGCAATATGAGAGAGACATTTGGTAATCATTGATCATTGTTTAGGTAAAAGCTTTTTCCTCGCTATAGGCGCCAATGAAGAAGAAAATGTTAATGTGAGAACTTAATCGTTGGAATGTGAGAACTTAATCGTTGGATTTCGGTTTAGTTCTTTTGACAGGCTTAAGTGTTCATTATAAGATATGGCCATGCGAAATTTGGTGATGATTGATCGTTGTTTAGGTACACCGTACATTAAACCACGTTAAGCTTTTTCACGTTAAGCAGAATGTCCCGAGAGAGAGAGAGAGAGAGAGAGAGAGAGAGAGAGATGGTTGGGAGGGGGAGAGATTTTTTTTGCATCTGTCGCTCAAGAATTATATGTGTTATGGACTTTTTTTTAACTAAATTGAGCTAGAGGTTTTCAAAAAAAAGTGGTGGGTACAAAATGACTCATGACGAAATCTGGTAGGTACCCACTGTTCCCACACCGAAATCGACGCCTATGGCACGTTTGTTGCAATCAATTGAAAAACGTTTAAACTGTAAAGTTTAAAGTTTAAAGTAACAATTTTAGCCATACATATAGTTTGCTGATTTCTGGATGTTATTGTTGTGTCCCTGATGTTAACGTACATTTGATGAAACCTGCATCAGCGTTGGTTGACATTTGTTAGCGAATATTATAACTCTATACCTAGAGCAATTTATGGTTGCAGACAAATATGGTTTCTTTCTGTGATTTTCCTTAAGGTACACTCAGTGTCTTAAAAAAAAATTAAGTATTAAAGTAGTAAACGCCAGCTTTTTAAAAAAAAAATAAAGTATTAAAGTAGTAAACGCCAGCTTTTATTTTGAAAAGTAGAAGCTCGGTGACGGCACCAGGCGGGACGGCATGAGACAGGACGGCATGAGATGGGACGCTCCAGGCTGCAGCCATACAGTCTTGGGATGCGTCAGTTTTCATCTTTGACCTTGGTACACCCAAAAGTCTCTGCCCTTTCCAGAAGTCTGCTGAGTAAATTCACTTACTTTCCCTTTCAATATGTGGGAATATCTGCAAGAATTATTATGGTGGTATTTTTTTTTGCCTCTCCTCACTGTTACTGATGCACTCACAACCTTAGGGCCCTGACACACCAACCAGACGGGCCGACCGTCGGCAGAAAAGCCAGTCGGACTGATCAGTCGGGTCCCCGAGGTCCAAAAAATGCCTCAGAACACACTGAGGCGACGCCGACTTGAGCTTATGCTCTGCGCGTGCGCAAAACGTAATACATCTCCATAGCAGCAGGTGGCGCTGCTCTGTATTGTTTCCATTAACAGTCTGATTATTTCCCAGAAAATGAAAACCGGCAGCTGATTGGACGAACGCGTCACGTGGTTCTCCGGAAATTCACAGCCAGACTGTCATGGCGGCTTGTTCAGAATACGATCTCATATTGTACTAAAATAGTTCACCGAAACGTGTTTCTGAAAACATTTTAAGCGAGAAATAGGCCATGCAGTTGCTGAATCTGTCTTCATTTCAGATTGACAAAGGTCAGTTTAAAAGATTTTCGTCAGATTTTGAGCGGCTCATCCGCTCCCCATTTCCGGGTGAGTCCCGACTGCCCTGTCTCCGACTGAACATGTCGGGTCGGCCCAAATCCTCGGACGCCCGACGGCACGGGACACACCGAACACACTCGAGTCACGGACCAGGCCAGACGGCCCGACGCCCGATTATCGGGCTGGTGTGTCTTCTCTCTTAAACTGCTAACGTGAGTTGCTCAAAACCTTTCTTTTTTAGTAAACTCTGTGTACACAAACAATGTTCTCAATGCTCGAGTTCATGTGTAGAGACCCTGGTCATACTTCGAGCAAAGTTTCATGTTGTGTCGAGCCTTCTTAGTGTTTTAAAAACAGTGATGTTGATGCTATCATAAAAGTGCCCCTAGCACTCCCATTCAAAAGGCCATTTGACCGAAAACGAGAATACGGTAAATCTTAAAAGTGGCGATTCCGTCTTAAAATTGCTTTTAAACCAAAGTTTGACTCGGGTATATTCACAAAAAGACCCTAGGTTGCATTTTGGCGAGAGTTACACTTTAATGACACAAGGATTAAAATATGACTGTTATTGCAGTGTTTTATATGCAAATTAATTTATATAATAACTTAACACATTACAGCTGTTTGGAGTTGCAGAAGATAAAAGCAGCAGTGTGGGAGCATGGCGGGTCATTCACCAAGTGAACAGATGTTGAAGACGACTGTGACATTGGAGTGTGTGCAGTGTTGCCAACCACTCACACACACACACACACACACACACACACACACACACACACACACACACACACACACACACACACACACACACACAGGAAAGACATGCCAAGCAGCCAGGTTGCCAGATCCACCAACCATCTGAGGAATGTTTCCTCTCTAATAATGTGCAGTTTGTCTGTGCTGCATAATCTGTGCCGATCCTTCAAGCTAAGTCAGTCAGTATAATATTACATTTTAAGAAACTCTCTCTGGATTGACATCGCTGGGAGGGTGGAAGGTTGCATTATGCTGTATAGGTTTACAGCCTTATCTTTATACACACCAGAGAAAGTTGGGGCACTTAAGTGAAATGGACAACATGTTTAATTTCATAAGGCAGTCCAGACTCAAGGTCCACTTACTAGATTTCTAGTTTACTAGTTTTGATTCCATCCATAGAATTTGAGGACTTGTTGATGTCTTATAATTTAAACATAAAAGTTAATTCTTGACTTTGAAAAGAGCAGTTTGAGTTGCACATTTGTCATGGAGAGGGACCTGTTGACCTGTTGAGAAGTCCTAAAGTGGTATGAATGAAATGATATCAGTTACTGAGCTTTCACGACAACAGTCCCATCTCCATGACAAGTAGGCAAACTCTATGTGCTGATGAAGACCATGTTAACATACCTGCAAACTAGTCGCTTTTCGGCGAAAATAGCCGTTTTGAATGGGAAAATGTCATCCACGTGAATCGTGTAGAAGAGTTTTTATTTGCTGGGGGGATCGCCGCAGTTAGTTAACACTACACTTGACAGCAGCTAACGTTAGCCTACCGTTAGCTAGCAGCTGGATTAAACTGTTCTCTTAATACATCCATGGATTAAACACGGTTAAAATGTTGACATCTAAATGGTGTAAAAGTGTGATTGTATTTCACTGGAGAGGATTGTAACACCAGACTGTAGCTGCTGTTGTCTGAAAAACACAGACTCAGCCTCGCCCCTCCCCTCGCCAGCCTCGTGGTGCATTCAAAGTTGTTGTAAAATACCCTTTTCCCATCCAGTGGTTGTTTTTGTAGTTTAACAGGAATTTACTGGTGAAATAAGTTATTGTTATAAGTTATTGTTATTCCATTTTTAATAAATCATTTAATTTTGACCCTGTGGCCTTAGCAATACACAAGCCGTTCTTTAATGTCGCCGTTTTGTGCTCCTTTTTTTTTTAAGATCAACTTTTTATTGTTTTATATTTTTGAACATACAGAACAGACAAATACAATTGTTGGGGAGATGTGTCATCTTTTTCAGCCCTTCTGAGTTTGCAGGTATGTGTTAAACACTCTGGAAAATGGCAGTAAATAAACCTTGAGTTTAGAGTTTAGTTTTGTCAAACTGCACTTTCCAAGGTGAATAATGAATTTCCACTCTTAAAATGTTTAATCAGTATCTGCTAATGTATAAATTGCTAATATATTTCGACATACGATAGAATCAAGTATACAAATATCACAACATAAAATCATTACTTCCCATCCTGTAGCTTAATACCATTAAGTGAAGAATGTGTTACCAAGTACTATTTTAACTGATAGTAAAGATTATAGGAAACACGGTTAGCTTACTAGCATGCTTCCGTGCTTCCTTTTCACAAGACAATAAAATGTTAAAGCTTCTCAATACTGAAACTCAGCGCTTACCGATATTACTGAGCATTCATTTGTCTTTGCCCTTGTATTTGTGCAACATATAGGAAATTGTGTTATTTTTCAGTGGAACTGTGTGGTTATATTATCTCACACAATTTAATCATCCGTTAGGCTGGAACATTAGTCATCATTCTGTTGATCACTGGAAAAAGCTAACTTAAAGACACGTTAAAGAAGATAGCTTAAGGCAACAGTCTCTGATGGGAATGTTATTAGTTTCACAGTATTAGTTGGGACCAGTTGTCCAGTGGTGGACTGACCAACTGACCAATAACTGCCATCCCTAAAGCCACTAGCATGGCATAAAATGAGAAGTTACAGGTCATAACCCAATGACTCTGTTTAGGACAAAAACTGGTCTTTCTCCACAGACTTAGAAAATATAGAGCTATTGGCCTTGATGTCACCAATAGAAGTAATGCAATATTTTAGTAACAGAACCACAATGGGTGGAATGTAACTTATTACATTTACTCAAGTTCTGTTCATAAGTACAGTTTATTTATGTGAGTATTTCCATTTTATGCTACTTTCTATTTCTACTCCACTACATTTGAGTGGGAAATATTGTAGCTTTTTACTTCACTACATTTATTTGACACTGTTACTAGTTACATTTTACATATAAAACATATGATGTGCTTATGATATGACATGATGCAGTACTAATCTACCCAGTAGTATACAAAGTATCTAAAAGTGGCTCCACATTGACAAACTACAAAATCAAAATGCTCTTACATGCATTCATAAGTGATTAAAAAACATATAATATAATATTCAATAATAATATAACACTTTAAAAGAATCCATTCTGCATAATATTCACTTTTACATTTTCCTTAAGTACATTTAGCTGATTTCTGTACTTCTACTTACAATAAGTAACATTTTGAATTCAGGGCTTTTACTTTCTACTTGGACTACTATATTTCTACTTTTACTCAAGTAAAGGAGTACATCTTCCACCACAGCAGAAACAATGTAACTACCACAACATTTATTACTATTTTCAATTCTATATATCTGAATATTGCTTGCACTTCCTCTTCTTGAACACAATAGCAGTACAGTATAAACGACGGTAAGATTAAGTATCAGATGTACATTTTGGAATCAAAAGGTTTTGTTTCTGTATTTCTTATCGCAGAGGCAGATTTCCTGCTCTGCACGACATATAGAGGAAACACTGCTGATGAGGTAAGAAAAAGACATATATTGAGAGACTCACCAGCCAGAGCAAAGCCAGACCTCTCATTTTTTCCCCTTCTGTCTGTCTTTGTCATAAAAACAACCCCCAAAGACAAGAGCAGCTTACTGGCCTCACTTTCATCTTACTGGAGATAATGTGGAGCACAACAGCTGAACTGCACATGCACTTATACACAAGTCCCCCTCTTTATGATGGCTTTAATTTCCTCTCAAACCATATCAGTGCAGCCGCAGTGTGAGCTGAAGCTGCGTTTGTGAGTGTGTATCTGGAGAACGTTGTGGTTGTTGAATAGACGTGGATTGAAGAATCTCTATTGATAGTCCTGTCAGAAGCTCTGTGTGTGTGTGTGTTTGTGTGTGCGTGTGTGTGTGTGTTTGTGTGTGTGGGCTGATAATTTCCCCTTTTGTCTGTGTTTGGAACATAATGGTTCTCTTTGGCTCTGTGTGTGATATGTGCAACAGTAACATACAAGGACAGTGAAGCTCAATTTTCCCCTAGCTTAATCCCTCTCTCTCTTTGATTTCTGCTTCTCAAATCTCCCTCCTTTCTTCCCTTCTTTCTTTGTTTCCCCTCCCTTCTTGCTTTCTCCTCTCTGGTTTCATCTTGTCGTCAATATGTTGCAGGATTCAGAGTGCAAGGTCACAGTTTTCCAAGCCTCAAGTTTGGACTTTTCGTCTTGTTTCCTCTCACTCTCTCTGAATTGCACACACAGGCATGACAAAAAAAACTACACATTCTTGAGTTTTAAAAGTCTCTTTCATCTCCACGTTTAAATGAATCGAAGATCAATTGCTTAAATGTGGTTATTCCAGTGAAAAGAGAAACTGTGGAGCTGTGTGATTGCGAGTTGGAAGGAGAACAAACAACAAGGATGTTTTATTCCTTTCTTTTTTGCCAGAGCGAGGGATCACTCTCAGACCACATCTAGAGGAGAGGAGGATGCAGTGGTGAAGGAGGGGGGAAGGGGGGGCAAGTGATCAGGGTTGGAGGGAAAGGAGGAGGGGAGGGGGGGTTAGATATGTCATAGGTCGCAGTCTGGGACAGAGCTCTGTGGCTATCGTGGCGTCAGTCACGATTTCAAGGGATTCTGGTCCACAATGTGATATTGATTAAAGCTTTTCTCTGCCCTGAAAAAAAGGAAACAATTCATATGCTTGTGTACTTGAGCCTGGGTGTGTGTGTTTAAATGAATACTGTTTTTTGAGTAAAGTTAGGCTTTAAGGGTGGCTTTGTGTTTGCTTGGTGAAGGACAGCAGCTGCAGTCAGCTGGGATTCACAGCAAATACAATAGATTCTAATGAAGAGGAGAAAAACGTGCTCTGGTTTATTGGCATTTCTTTAAACCAATCACAGTCGTCATGGGCGGAGCTAAGCTCCGCATGGAGCCGCTGCCAAATAGCCTCTGGAAAGAACTTGTTTTGGTGGAACGTGTACGTTCAAATGTTGTTTTAGTCGTGCAACAGAAAACTCAGATTGGACAGATAGTCTAGCTAGCTGTCTGGATTTACCCTGCAGAGATCTGAGGAGCAGTTAACCATAGTCCTCAGAAATCGACCAGAGTTTAAAATTCCAACACAAAGAATGTGGAAGGTGACGGACATCGGAGAACAGACATGCATCCTGGAGCAATCCCGGAAGTGGAACATCATGGATATAGACTAAGGGCGCTTTCACATATATAGTTCTGTGGACTCTGTGCGATTCGGGGGTGAAGTTACAACATTGTTGCATTTTTTCATTTGGTTTGTTTTGCTTTCACACTGCACGTTGTCAAACGCACCAAACGCTGTAAACACACGTAACACAGTTGAGACGGTTGCTTGTTTATTTGACAGAATATCTGAAACTCGCCGACACTTCTGGTCTCAGAAACAATGGAGCAACATCTCAATTATAACATCTCAGG